>NW_025256082.1:0-1864 GCF_018294505.1 Triticum aestivum
ATCAGATTTGAATTAAAGCTTGTTTTGCTTATTCCGGGAGTTTAAAAATAGATTTTTATTTGATTCTTTTTTTCTACTGATCACTAGTGATCATATTTACCAGTGGTAAAAACTTCAAAATTGTTTGAGTATTTTTAGCTTATTATTTCATGTAAAACAAATTCTGTTTTAGTTCTATTCGAATTATAGCTACTTCCTTTCTATAGTTGTTTTTAATTATTTTATTTTATATTTCAGAAAGTTTATGTTTGGTTTCTATTAGTTAAACAGTAGGTGTTCAACAAGTTTTTATATTTATTTTTATTTTGTTATCGTGAAATCAATTCAAGTTCGCTAATAACTTGCAATGGATTTCTCTACTGTTTTAACTCCCAATTGAAAATACTTTCAAAATAGCTTTATGAAAAAAAAAATACTTTTTTTGTCTTAAATAAATTTATATTTTATTCTCTGTTATTTTAGTGTTTTACTTTCCGTTAGACAAAACTATTTTTGTGAATGTTGTAGAAGAAGACTCCCTAGTTTTATTTGAAGTTCCTTCGGATTCTTATTCACTCTCCCTTTTGTTTTGATTGTTAGTGTGAGTGCTTATGTGAATGATATGTTTGTTACATAGATTTCATCAGAGAGTGACGAGTAGTCTATCAAGTTATTTCTTGAGAACGATAATTCTTCTTCGTCAACATCACCAGGCTAGTTCACTTTGACCATGCTTTTCTTACCTATGTTTTATTGCATTTAGTGGCACCTTTACAACCACCCCTCAGTAGTGTTATTGAAATCCTTGTAGTTGAGTAGTATGCATGAGGTAGGAACCCATCACCCTGTTACCAAGCCCGGGACGTTAATTATTTTAATGCTACGCTATAGTAGACGGGGTTTGGTATGAGTGCTCGGGAGTGGTGTGAGAATGGAGGCTCTACGTCAATGACGACAACTCCATGATGGAATCTGCAAGGACTACATCTTCAAGGCCTCAAGACTTCAAGACTCAAGACAAGAATTCAATACACACTACTGGGTGAAGGACGGTTGACGGGCACCCTGGAGAAACCAGTGGTTGGCCGGGATGCATGGAGAAGCGCCATGACATCTTGCGGAAAGCTTCACCCAGACTCAAAGAGACGGAAGAATACTTCACGCCCGGAAGCTTACCTGTGCAACCGCAAGTCATTATGGGCTCTGGCTTGGTTGACCTTAGTTGTGACTCTGGCTGGGACGGTACTAGCAGATGTAGAACTACGGTAGGATGGGTTGAGTACCGGACAGTGGTCAGAGGAACTCTTTGGAAGACCATGTTTCGGTCATCTTGTTCTCAAACACTCTGAAGTACGAGAACGTAAAGAGAGGGATCGAATTTTGAGGGAAAAGTGTACAAACCTCTGCAGAGGGTTTAAACCTAATCGATTAGCCGTGTCCCCGGTTACGGACAATTTGAGCCTCTGGACTTGGATCTATCTCAGAACTCTCAACACTGGACTGATAACTTAATTGTGGGCAACCTATGATGATTTTGGGCTATGAGACATCGGTTGGCGGAACCATGTCATGATAGAAAACTCCATAGTACAGACTTCACTTTTGCCTTTGATGTAGGTAAAATAAAACCAGCTTTTACGCAAACAAAATTCAGATACAGAGCCACAAAGCCATAATGCATATAGTATAGTTTTATCATCTGTTCTTTTTATTGTGATCTTGCCGGTACATTCAATGTACTGACCTACACGGCTGCAACGTATCATGTTGCAGATATTTCCTCGACGAGTAAGAATTACGATACAGGGTTACGGTCTACACTCAACCTGCCGATGGCGTTGATGGGACTCCACACCCGTTTGATTGTTTCCGCTGAGTATTATGA
>NW_025256083.1:0-1864 GCF_018294505.1 Triticum aestivum
GAAACGTAATCGCTTGAAAACCTATCAGGCAACCTCATCCAACTCTTATCCATACTCTATCTTTTCCTGCACAAGCACTCTACAAGTGAACCAAAATAGTACTAGAAATGTAAAATATAACAACATAACCACATTACCTACAATATACAAGGAACTGTATAATGTTGTACTAGAATATAATATCACAGCAGCAACAGTCCAAGAAACTGTATAATGTTGTACTAGAATTGTATACAAGGACAGTCTTCAAACATTCTACTACAACATTATACAAAGACAGCCTTCATAGAACAGTATATCCTTGGAAAACATTATACTACAAGTCCTAATGCTATAAACATTATATTCAAATCACAAAACCGAACTCTACATCATAGGCCAAGCCAGTTTTCAAATTACAAAGTAAATGCTACATGTATATTTTACTTCCACATTTCCACAAACACTTGAAGTGCATGATTTAGCCATCAAGTACTCCAAGCAAATTAATGGAGAGACACTTGGAAGGAGGCAAGGACAAAGGGGAGATCATTCTTACGGGTTGAAGCCTGTGAGAGCGAGATCTCGCGAGCTTGGGCGTCTCCTTCAGAGCTGGTTGGGGAAGAAGGAACCCTAGGCGCCTGTTGCAGCAGCCTAGGTACGTTGACCACGCGGCGGGCGCCTGTCTGCTATCGCGACCGCTCCTGCGTCCCCTCCCCCACGCAGCCGCGCTGCCACCCCGCCGCAAGGGACACGGCCGCCGCTGCCGCAAGGAACGCGCCCTCCGCCTTCCGCCGCCCCCTCCGCCGATGTCGTTGTTATGTATACATCGGATATGATTATTTGTGATTTATATCTTGACTTGTATGTTTGCGATGCATATAGAGTGTGATACGTTAACGATAACCAAACCACAAAATACAACAACCCCAAACAATATGGGCCTGGAATACACAAGTATTTGAACAAGTCTTGGCATGTCAGCGTCATCGACCGCGTCTCCCTCTGCGTACGAATTTATGAAGGCGTAGACGATAGTCAAGGGAGACAGCGACGGCCATGCATACTAGTCTCTTCATCTTTCCACCACATGTAAAGCCTTTGATCTTTCTTTACTTATTAGTTCACTTCCCGTGGTCTTCGAATGCCAAGAGCAGAGCAAGAGAAGCTGAGGAGGCAGCTAGCCGAACCACATGTAAAGCCTTTGATCTTTCATATAGGATTGTTTCATGATTCAGGGAAGGCAGGCCATGTCTCCCTCCCTGCTCCTCACGTTCCTCTGCGGCCTAATCTTCATCGCAGGTACAGTAGTAGGATTTTGTTGCTACTTTGCTCTGTTCTGTTGGGTGAGGCCTGCTTCGGTATACACCTCTAAAAATTTAAAAGGGTAGTTTTGTATTTTGCTATTAGTTTTGTCTTTTGACCGTATGACACTTAGATGCATTTTTGGTCTGAACACTAAATGAACTGTGGAACGGAAAACGCAAAGATAAAATAAAACTTGACTCCTTTTCATCTTAGATCAATCAAATAACCTCACCTTCCGTTACGGTAAAAAATGGAGAATAGTCGCAACTGCCGCTGGGTGGGCTTAGCTAATTTGCTTGATGGATCAATGGAACGGCGACTAGAGTACCAAAGGCATCATCTAAATGGCATTTAATTAATAGGAAAATCTCATGTTGTGACTCGTCTCCATTGTTGCTGTCAAGATGTTCCCGTTGGAGAGCAATCTACAGTTTCTGCACACCTAATGAAATTTGAAGACCTCGTTCGGTGTTGTTTCGCATGGAGGTGAATAATCTCATCTGCAAGGGAGGACCGAGGTCATCGCCATCGCGGCAAGCCGGCAACCGTCTGCAGCAGGGTCGGCTAGTTTTTTTTT
>NW_025256084.1:0-1864 GCF_018294505.1 Triticum aestivum
TGTGCTTACGAGTGGGTCATCAACACTCCCAGTTTTGGCCGATTCTGGCCCGTTTCATGGACTATTACTCACCGTTTTGGGGTCCCAAAGCGATTTCCATCATTGTCGAACTCCAAGGTGCGCTTATGTGTCGGTCATCAACAATCACAGTTTGGGCCGATTCTGGCCCGTTTCTTGGACTATTACTCTATTTTGGGGTCTCGGAGTTGTTTCCACTATTGACGAACCCCGGGGTCCGTTTACGCGTCGGTCATCAACACTCACATATTCCGCCGATTCTAGTCCGTTTCGTGCACTATTACTCAGCGTTTTGGGGACCCAGAGCGATTTCCACGATTAATGAACTCTAGGGTGAGTTTATGTGACCATCGTCAACACTCATAGTTTTGTTCAATTCTGACCTGCTTCGTGGACTATTACTAACCATTTTGGGGTCCCAAAGAGATTTCCATAGTTGTTGAACCCCAAGGTGTGCTTACGTGTTGGTCATCAACACTCGCAGTTTTGGCCGATTCTGGCCCGTTTCATGCACTATAACTCACCGTTTTGGGGTCACAAAGCGATTTCCATGGTTGTCGAACTCCAAGGTGCGCTTACGTGTCGGTTATCAACAACCATAGTTTGGGCCGATTCTGGCCCGTTTCTTGGACTATTACTCTATTTTGGGGTCTCGGAGTCATTTCTATGATTGACTAACCCCGGGGTGCGTTTACGTGTCGGTCATCAATACTCACATATTCGGCCGATTCAAGTCCGTTTCATGGACTATTAGTCAGCGTTTTGGGGACCCAGAGCGATTTCCACGATTGATGAACCCCGGGGTGTGTTTATGTGTCTGTCATCAACACTCACAGTTTTGGCCAATTCTGACCTGTTTCGCGGACTATTACTCACCGTTTTGGGGTCCCGTAGCGATTTCCATAGTTGTTGACCCCAAGATGTGCTTACGTGTTGGTCAACAACACTCGCAGTTTTGGCCGATTCTGGCCCGTTTCATGGACTATTACTCACCGTTTTCGGGTCCCAAAGCGATTTCCATGGTTGTCAAACTCCAAGGTGCACTTATGTGTCGGTCGTCAACAATCACAGTTTGGGCCGATTCTGGCCCGTTTCTTGGACTATTACTCTATTTTTGGGTCTCGAAGTCATTTCCACGATTAACGAACCCCGGGGTGCGTTTACGTGTCGGTCATCAACACTCACATATTCGGCCGATTCTAATATGTTCTGTGCACTATTACTCAGCATTTTGGGGACCCAGAGCGATTTCCACGATTGATGAACCCCGGGGTGCGTTTATGTGTCCGTCGTCAACACTCACAGTTTTGGCCAAATCTGACCTGTTTCGTGGACTATTACTCATCGTTTTGGGGGCCCCGAAACGATTTTCATAGTTGTTGAACCCCAAGGTGTGCTTACGAGTTGGTCATCAACACTCCCAGTTTTGGCCGATTCTGGCCCGTTTCATGGACTATTACTCACCGTTTTGGGGTCCCAAAGCGATTTCCATCATTGTCGAACTCCAAGGTGCGCTTATGTGTCGGTCATCAACAATCACAGTTTGGGCCGATTCTGGCCCGTTTCTTGGACTATTACTCTATTTTGGGGTCTCGGAGTTGTTTCCACTATTGACGAACCCCGGGGTCCGTTTACGCGTCGGTCATCAACACTCACATATTCCGCCGATTCTAGTCCGTTTCGTGCACTATTACTCAGCGTTTTGGGGACCCAGAGCGATTTCCACGATTAATGAACTCTAGGGTGAGTTTATGTGACCATCGTCAACACTCATAGTTTTGTTCAATTCTGACCTGCTTCGTGGACTATTACTAACCATTTTGGGGTCCCAAAGAGATTTCCATAG
>NW_025256085.1:0-1864 GCF_018294505.1 Triticum aestivum
GCAGAGCCGGGGAAGACACGACAGTGGATGCCCACGCGTAGAGGAGTACGAGGGTTCACTGGTTCGTGGGGGTGTGAGGCTGCTGTCGCCGCAGAATAACCGGAGGTGTGGGTGAGTAGAGGGATGGCCTGACCAGTGGTGGGAGTAGTAGGGGGCGGTGAGGCCTCCGCCGCATCGCAGCCGGCCACGGGAGGCAGGAGCACGAGGCACGACCGACGCTGGTTTGGGTGGCTGGAGCAAGAGGACCAGAGGTTGAAGAAGCACTACGGCCGTTGGATGGACATCGTACGGTCATTGGAGCTAGAATCATGCATATTGACTAAGTTGACAAAGCCCTCTGTCCCCGTCAACTTAGTAGGCCCACAAGTCAGCCTGCCACTATACTGGGTCCCAGCTAACAGGGGGAGTATTCATTTTTTTTGTGTGTAATAAGGAGGCACTTCCTTGCTTGCGAAGATATAGCTGGTGGGTCCAAGCTGTCAGTGGCGGTAACATTTTTTTCGTGAAATACAGAGGCCCTTTCGGTGGGTCCCTGATGTCAGGTGGAGGAATCATTATTTTGCGCGTAATAAGGAGGCATTTCCTTGCGTGCGGCCATGGACCCAGCTGTCGGACTCTCCTTGTACAGTCCACTTCAGATGCATGTAGGTCGTTGACCATGTTGACCAGGCCGCGCCGAGAGCACGAGGGCAGTGGACAACAGCGAGGCCTAGGAAGGGAACGACACGGAGGCAGGGAAGACTCGGCAGTTGTTTCCCATGCGGAGGGGAGTACGACTGTACAAGGGTTTACTGGTTCGTCTGCCGTCACCGGAGAATAACAGCAGGTGTGGGTGAGTAGAGGGATGGCTAGGCCAGCGATGGGAGTACGGTGGGGCGGTGAGGCCTGCGCAGTAGCAGGGTCGGCCACAGGGAGGAGGGAGCAGGCAGTCCCGCCGGCGCTTGTTTGAGCGGCTAGAGCAGGAAGGGCAGAGATTGAAGAAGCACGACGGCCGTTGGATGGCCATCCAACAGTCACTGCTTGTGCGTCAACCCTTTTTAGGAAAGCCTCAAATCTATGGAAAACAGCATACAACCCATCTGCCATTATTTCTAATAATTTACAGCCCGTTCCGTACGAAAAATAGTATGCGCTATGTACGGTACGGGGCACTAAAGGATCGAACCGTGCAACGACTTCCAAAACATTGTGTTTGTCGTTCTAACAACACATTTATTCAACCAACAGACGAAATATACTACTGATTGTACATTGAAAACAGCAGCAGCAACAACCAGGGCTGGGGGTGCAACAGAAGCAGTAAGCAGGCCAGAAGAGTGAAGACGCAGCTCTCTCTTCCAAACCAAACATCAACCATCATTACAAAAGGGCTACCAAAAAAGAACAAGTTTATGCATCAAACTAAATAAAGATCCTACTACACCAAGTGTACGCATCTAACTAACTGGCTCAGTTAGACGTTATTATTTATTAAGCTGTGGAGATTGGCTGACGGCTTGAACCAGATGGGTGCCTGACGGGGGAAACTCCAACCAGCAGGTCGAAGTCTGATACTTGCGACCCTCTCTCCTACTTTGGGCTGCAGAGCGTGGCGGCACATATCAGGGTATGGTGCACGCAGAGACGCATGGTACGCTGTGTACACACAGTTTTGCCTAATGAACGAAACCGCGCTGCCATCATGATCCTTGCCGTTGGTTATCTCCTGGTTAATCAGATAATTCAGTCCAACAAACAAAGAGCGTGTACCAAGGCTACTTACCAGCCTCCAGTCAAAAATTCCTGAAGGCCCAGAGAAGCTTGGATCCTGCTCAAAGACCTTGTAGTGGCTGTGATTGTATTCCGCGAAAGAACACGTCCGGTA
>NW_025256086.1:0-1864 GCF_018294505.1 Triticum aestivum
TTCCACAGCTGTAAAAGTTCTTCAACTAATGGCCTTAGGTACACATCAATTTCGTTGCCGGGTTGCTTAGGGCCTTGGATGAGAACTGGCATCATAATGAACTTCCGCTTCATGCACATCCAAGGAGGAAGGTTATACATACATAGAGTCACGGGCCAGGTGCTGTGATTGCTGCTCTGCTCCCCGAAAGGATTAATGCCATCCGCGCTTAAAGCAAACCATACATTCCTTGGGTCCTTTGCAAACTCATCCCAGTACTTTCTCTCGATTTTTCTCCACTGCGACCCGTCAGCGGGTGCTCTCAACTTCCCATCTTTCTTTCGGTTCTCACTGTGCCATCGCATCAACTTGGCATGCTCTTCGTTTCTGAACAGACGTTTCAACCGTGGTATTATAGGAGCATACCACATCACCTTCGCAGGAACCCTCTTCCTGAGGGGCTCGCCATCAACATCACCAGGATCATCTCGTCTGATCTTATACCGCAACGCACCGCATACCGGGCATGCGTTCGGATCCTTGTATGCACCGCGGTAGAGGATGCAGTCATTAGGGCATGCATGTATCTTCTCCACCTCCAATCCTAGAGGGCGTACAACCTTCTTTGCTGCGTATGTACTGTCGGGCAATTCGTTATCCTTTGGAAGCTTCTTCTTCAATATTTTTAGTAGCTTCTCAAATCCTTTGTCAGCCACAACATTCTCTTCCTTCCACTGCAGCAATTCCAGTATGGTACCGAGCTTTGTGTTGCCATCTTCGCAATTGGGGTATAACCCTTTTTTGTGATCCTCTAACATGCGATCGAACTTCAGCTTCTCCTTTTGACTAATGCATTGCGTCCTTGCATCGACAATGACCCGGCGGAGATCATCATCATCGGGCACATCGTCTGGTTCCTCTTGATCTTCAGCAGGTTCACCCGTGGCAGCATCATTGGGCACATCGGCTGGTTCCTCTTGATCTTCACCAGCTCCCCCCGTTGCAGCATCACCGTATTCAGGGGGCACATAGTTGTCATCGTACTCTTCTTCTTCGCCGTCTTCTGTCATAACCCCTATTTCTCCGTGCCTCGTCCAAACATTATAGTGTGGCATGAAACCCTTGTAAAGCAGGTGGGAGTGAAGGATTTTCCGGTTAGAGTAAGACCTCGTATTCCCACATTCAGTGCATGGACAACACATAAAACCATTCTGCTTGTTTGCCTCAGCCGCATCGAGAAACTCATGCATGCCCTTAATGTACTCGTGGGTGTGTCTGTCACCGTACATCCATTGCCGGTTCATCTGCGTGCATTATATATAATTAAGTGTCCAAATTAATAGAAGTTCATCATCACATTAAAACCAAAGTGCATACATAGTTCTCATCTAACAACATATAGCTCTCCAGAGCATCTAATTAATTAAACCATACATTGAAACTATGTAAAACATTTCAATGCGAAAACAAATGCGATCATAATCGCAACCAAGGTAACAATTGAGCCAACGGCATAATGATACCAAGCCTCGGTATGAATGGCATATTTTCTAATCTTTCTAATCTTCAAGAGCATTGCATCCATCTTGATCTTGTGATCATCGACGACATCCGCAACATGCAACTCCAATATCATCTTCTCCTCCTCAATTTTTTTTATTTTTTCCTTCAACAAATTGTTTTCTTCTTCAACTAAATTTAACCTCTCGACAATAGGGTCGGTTGGCATTTCCGATTCACATACATCCTAGATAAATAAAATCTATGTCACGTTGGTCGGCATAATTTTCATAAACAATAAATGAACCAATAGTTATAAAGATAATATACATACCAAATCCGAATCATAGACAGGATGAGGGCCGACGGGGGCGGATACCAAAAC
>NW_025256087.1:0-1864 GCF_018294505.1 Triticum aestivum
TAACAAACCCCAAGTTGGATACTTTCGAGTATTCGGCTCAAAGTGCTACATTCTTGATAAGCATCGTCGTTCTAAATTTGCTCCTAAGTCTCATGAAGGTTTCCTACTAGGTTATGGCTCAAACTCTCACACTTATCGTGTCTACAACAATTTCACCCGAAAGGTTGAAGAGACGGTAGATGTGAAGTTTGATGAATCTAACGGCTCGCAAGTAGAGCAATTGCCAATTGATGTAGGAGACAAAGATCCTTCGGAAGCAATACAAGACTTGTCTATTGGCAAGGTTCATCCAACGGAGGTGAAGGAGAGTACCTCGTCCGTCCAAGTGGAAGCTTCTACTTCACGACAAGGTGAACCAAGAGTCGATACGGAAGCATCCACAAGTGGGACACACCAAGATGAAGAAAACGAGGAAGTGCATCAAGAACGGCAACAACCTCCTTCTCCACCACGACAAGAGAACGACAACGCCAACAATGAAGAAGAAGAAGAAGATGAAGAAGATGTTCAACCAAGATCCAAGAAAAAGCTTTCACGAGTTCGAGCAAGAATTGCTAAAGACCATCCCGTCGAGCAAATCTACAATGATATTCAAACCGGGAGAATCACTCGCTCTAAAACACGTTTAGCTAACTTTTGTGAAAACTATTCTTTCATCTCTAGCATTGAACCTTTGAAGGTTGAAGAAGCATTGGAAGATCCCGATTGGATAAACGCTATGCATGAAGAGCTACACAACTTTGAGAGGAACCAAGTTTGGACATTGGTTGAGAAGCCCGAAAACAACCACAACATCATCGGTACCAAATGGGTGTTTCGCAACAAGCAAGATGAAGATGGACAAGTAGTTCGCAACAAAGCACGTCTCGTCGCCCAAGGCTACACACAAGTCGAAGGTATGGACTATGGTGAGACTTATGCTCCTGTTGCTAGACTTGAGCCTATTCGCGTCTTACTTGCCTATGCTAATCACCATGATATCACATTATACCAAATGGACATTAAAAGTGCTTTTCTAAATGGTGAAATAGAGGAGGAAGTTTATGTTAAACAACCTCCCGGCTTTGTCAATCCTAAGAAACCAAATCATGTTTACAAACTTCACAAAGCTCTTTATGGTCTTGAACAAGCTCCTAGAGCTTGGTACAAATGCTTAACTAAGTTTCTACTTGGAAAGGGATTTGAAATTGGGAAAATTGATTCTACTCTTTTCACTAAAAGGGTTAATGGAGAACTATTTGTGTGCCAAAATTATGTTGATGATATCATATTTGGATCAACTAACCCTCATTTTAGTGAGAAGTTTGGAAAGCTAATGTCAGAGAAGTTTGAGATGTCAATGATGAGTGAACTCAAATTCTTTCCTGGGTTGCAAATCAAGCAAACTAAGGAATGTACTTTTGTCTCTCAAATGAAGTACACTAAGGACTTATTCAAGAAGTTCAATATGCAAGAATGCAAAGGTATGTCTACACCCATGCCTACTAGTGGACATCTTGATTTGACCAAAGATGGTGAACCGGTTGATCAAAAGGTTTATCGCTCTATGATTGGTTCATTGTTATACCTATGTGCTTCACGTCCCGATATTATGCTAAGCGTGTGCATGTGTGCAAGATATCAAGCTGCTCCTAAAGAATGTCATCTTAAGGCTGTGAAAAGGATAGTGAGATACTTAATACACACACCAAATTTTGGCATTTGGTATCCTAAGAGGGCCTCTTTCGATCTTGTTGGCTACTCTGACTCAGATTATGCCGGAGACAAGGTTGACAGAAAGTCCACTTCGGGTACTTGTCAATTTCTTGGTAGATCTCTTGTGTCTTGGTCCTCCAAGAAACAAAACTCGGTACCCTTATCTACC
>NW_025256088.1:0-1863 GCF_018294505.1 Triticum aestivum
CCCACGATCCCCACGCTCCCCTCCTCTACCTCCCCGATTGGATCGGGGGATCGACCCCGATGCCACCGCCCTGGACCACGTCACCGGAGCCGCCACCGCTGCCCTCCACCTCGACCTCCCCGTCCTCGGCCGCCCCACCGGACCGCTTCTTCCTCGTCTCCTCCACCTCCCCGACCGGATCTGGGCCGCGCCCCTGACGCCCCCGGCGCCGCCCCGCCATCGCCGCCTCGACCCCGACTCCGTCGCCCGAAGCCGTCCCGGACGCCGCCGGACTTCCCCGTCTACACGCGTCGTCCCCGTCAACCTCCCCGAGCCCCGCTGCCTTGACCCTACGGATCCGCGGTGAGGCCCCCGGCCTCTCTTCCTCTTGCTCCTCGCACCATCCCGTAGTCGTGCACGTGCCGCCCGGTGCTCGTGCTCGCGGTGAGCACGCGCGCACCCGCGCGCCCCGTCGCGCCCGTTGTCGCTCGTGCCACCTGCGGCTGTTGTCGCCCACGCCGCCGCCCCGCTCCGCCTGCAGCCCCCGTGCACTACTCCTGCCTTCCCCGCTAACGACCGCCGGGCCCGCACCTCGCCGAGACCACGTGCGTGGCGTCCCGGTACCTCGCCGCCCCTGGCTGCCTCCTTGTCGCCGGCGGCAGCGCCACTGGCCGCGCCCGAGGCCATCGCTTGGGCTCGCCCCGGTGGGCGCTCGTGGCCGTGCCCGTGAGCCCGCGCGCCCACACGCCCATAACCACTAAGACCCCTATGGGCCTATGACAAACGGGGCCCACGCCCAGAACGAAAATTAAAAAAAGATGTAATAAAAAAAATAGATAAGTAAATAATTAAAATATTAATTAATTAATTAATTAAATAATTAATTAACTTAATTAATCCTGATAGATTAACCTAATCACTAAGTTTAGTTAATTAATCTGTTAGGTTAGTTAACAGTGAATGACAGCTGGGCCCCCACACGTCAGTTTGACCCGGTCAACGCCCTGTTGACTGCTGACGTCATGCTGACGTCAGCATACACTATTCTAGATAATGTTGATATAGAATATTTAAATAAATTCTAAAAATGTTTAAATCTTTTAAAATTAATATAAAATAAACCGTAGCTCGGATGGAAGAACTTTGTACATGAAAGTTGCGCAGAACAACGAGACGAATCCGGATACGCAGCCCGTTCGTCCGCCACGCGTCCCTAGCATAAAGAACCTGCAACATTTCACCTCCGGTTCATCTGTCCGAAAACACAAAACACTGGGGGTACTTTCCCGGATGTTTCCCCCCTTCACCGGTATCACCTCATACCGCGTTAGAACACGTCTAGCTCTGCTTGTTGACCTGTTATGCACTTGCTTGCTATGTATTTACTGTTTCTTCCCCCTCTTCTCTCCGGTAGCCCCCGTGACGATGCTGATGCCCCTGTGGACGACTACGTCACCGACGACCCCTCCTTCTTGTCTGAGCAACCAGGCAAGCCCCCCCTTGATCACCAGATATCGCCTATTCTCCTCTATACTGCTTGCATTAGGGTAGTGTAGCATGTTACTGCTTTCGTTAATCCTATTCTGATGCATAGCCTGACATTGTCGCTACATCTGTTGATACCTTACCTGCAATCCTAAATGCTTAGTATAGGATGCTAGTTTATCATCATTGGCCCTACATTCTTGTCAGTCTGCCTTGCTATACTATCGGGCCGTGATCACTTGGGAGGTGATCACGGGTATATACTATACATACATACATACTATACAGATGGTGACTAAAGTCGGGTCAGCTCATTGAGTACCCGCAAGTGATTCTGATGAGGGGGCTGAAAGGACAGGTGGCTCCATCCCGGTAGAGGTGGGCCTGGGTTCCCGACGG
>NW_025256089.1:0-1863 GCF_018294505.1 Triticum aestivum
AGTTTTGGATGAACCGGGCCTTCAACTCAGCCCAAGACCCAATGGAATTCGGTGGTAGCCCTTTCAACCAAGTGCGGGCAGTCCCATCTAACATCATGGTGAAATACTTGGCCATGGCCGCCTCACTGACCTCCAGCAGCTCCATAGCCATCTCATAACTCTTGATCCAGGCTGCGGGTTGTAAGTCAGCTGTGTAATTAGGCACCTTCCTAGGGCCCTTGAAATCCTTAGGGAGACGTCCATTACGGATAGCCGGTACTAAACAAGGGACACCCCCAGTCCTGGTAGGGATACCCACATCAATGGAAGCCGTCGGATAAGCCGGGGGGGTCTGGTAAGCCGTCAGTTGCGGCACTTGCTCCGCCTCTTGTCGCGCTTGGTCTGCCGCGTAAAAGGCTCCATTATGAGCCGGGCCATGGCCAGGGGGCGGGTCATGGCGTCGGACATTGCTTGAGCCGGTTGCTGAGACCATGTGCCGGCTGTAACTCGGGCTCTGACCCGGACGGGGGGTTGAGTGGATCCTATCCCGGCTGTAGGAGTACGCTTCTTGTTGCGCCAGTGCTGTCTGAAGAAGTTCCCTGACCCGGCGGGTTTCAATAGCCGTCAGAGAGTCGCCGTCAACTGGTAGAGCCGCCAGCCGTGCTGCCGCAGCAACCATGTTCTCCAGCGGGTTATTATAATGACCCGAGGGTATTGGCACATACTGAGGCGGGGCAGGGTTCACCTGGGGAGGCCCCATCACTCGTGGCTAACTAAGGGGTCCAGATCCGGGCGCTATGACCCCTGGCGGGTTACTAGACCCTGCACCTGGCGTGTTGAAGAGGTTGCGTGGATCGTAAACCGGAGGGAGTCGAGATTGGGCCTTTTGATGCCTCCTTCTCAGGACCTCATTGGCCGCGTTTTGATCCATCGTGAGTTGGAAGGACTGCGCCTGGATCAGCTGAGTTCGGGCATCGAGAGTCGCCCTCTCCGCAGCCAGCCTGATCCCTTCCGCTGCAAGATCCTCTTTAGCCTTCACTAGGTCCAATTTTAACTGTGCCACCTCCGCGTCATGCCGAGCTTGATCCGCCGGGTCAACCGTGGCGGTTAACAGGGCCGTCATCTTGTCCGTGAGATCCATTAGCACCTGAGCCGGAGAAGGCACCGGGTTTCCCGCTCCAGCAGCGGGGTTCTGAACAGGCTGCGCACCGGCCATAAAAACTCCAACCTGACCCGGTGGCTCAAACGGGTCCGGAATACTGTCACCATCGGAACATCCCATGAGCCTGCCATCTTGAAGTTGGTACAATGAGTTTGACTCATCGGTGGTCGACTCGCCGTCAGAGCCGGCGGCCGCCTCATCACCAGACCCAGATGGATCAGAGGGCCCTCCATGGATGCATCCCACAAAAGCGCGCCTTAAGGCAGGCCGGGCCCAGGCGGGTCGTGCGCGTCGAGCCGTTTCGAGGAGACCGGCGCAGAGATCCGGCTCAGGGCCCGGCTCACCAATCTTGCCAATGAAAACGTGAATTCCGCCGAAGGGGACCCAGTACCCGTACTCAATTGAGCCGGCGTCGGGGCCCCAGTTTGCATCGTCGATGTAGAGCTTGCCGCGACGACTCTTGGTCATCTGGCCTACAGCGTATCCCTTGAGCCCTTCGAAGCTGCCCTTCAAGAACTCAAATCCACCGTGCGCTGGCCCCACGGTGGGCGCCAACTGTCGTGGAATTGTCACGGCAGATGTCCTCGAGCTAGGACTTAATCGTGGAGCCATCGCAACTAGGAAGCTTGAAGGGGTTATGCGGGACAAGGAACACGAGGGTTTATACTGGTTCGGCCCCTTACGGTGAAGGTAAAAGCCTACGTCCAGTTTGAGGTGATATT
>NW_025256090.1:0-1863 GCF_018294505.1 Triticum aestivum
TCGGTAGGACATCATCATAATGTGCACAATGTGACCAAGGAGTTGATCACGGGATGATGTGTTACGGAACGAGTAAAGAGACTTGCCGGTAACGAGATTGAACAAGGTATCGGGATACCGACGATCGAATCTCGGGCAAGTAACATACCGATAGACAAAGGGAATTGAATACGGGATTGATTGAATCCCCGACATCGTGGTTCATCCGATGAGATCATCGTGGAACATGTGGGAGCCAACATGGGTATCCAGATCCCGCTGTTGGTTATTGGCCGGAGAACGTCTCGGTCATGTCTGCATGGTTCCCGAACCCGTAGGGTCTACACACTTAAGGTTCGATGACGCTAGGGTTATAGGGAATAGATATACGTGGTTACCGAATGTTGTTCGGAGTCCCGGATGAGATCCCGGACGTGACGAGGAGTTCCGGAATGGTCCGGAGGTAAAGATTTATATATGGGAAGTCCTGTTTTGGTCACCGGAAAAGTTTTGGGTGCTATCGGTAATGTACTGGGACCACCGGGAGGGTCCCGGGGGTCCACCAGGTGGGGCCACCAGCCCCAGAAGGCTGCGTGGGCCAAGTGTGGGAGGGGACCAGCTCCAGGTGGGCTGGTGCGCCCCCCACCAAGGCCCAAGGCGCAGGGAGAGTGGGAGGGGGCAAACCCTAGGTCCAGATGGGCCTTAAGGCCCACCCTAGTGGCGCCCCCTCTCTTTTCCCCTTGGCCGCACCCTAGATGGGTTTGGGGGCTGCCGCCACCCCTGGGGAGGGAACCCTAGATGGGGGCGCAGCCCCTCCCCTTCCCCTATATATACTTGAGGTATTTGGGGCTGCAAACACACGAGACTTCCTCTCTCTTGGTGCAGCCCTACCCCTCTCCCTCCTCCTCCTCTCCCGCGGTGCTTGGCGAAGCCCTGCAGGATTGCCACGCTCCTCCATCACCACCATGCCGTTGTGCTGCTGCTGGACGGACTCTTCCCCAACCTCTCCCTCTCTCCTTGCTGGATCAAGGCGTGGGAGACGTCACCGGGCTGCACGTGTGTTGAACGCGGAGGCACCGTTCTTCGGTGCTTAGATCGGAATCAACCGCGATCTGAATCGCTATGAGTACGGCTCCTTCATCCGCGTTCTTGCAACGCTTCCGCATCGCGATCTACAATGGTATGTAGATGCACTCCCCTTCCCCTTGTTGCTAGATTACTCCATAGATTGATCTTGGTGATGCGTAGAAAATCTTGAATTTCTGCTACGTTCCCCAACAGTGGCATCATGAGCTAGGTCTATGCGTAGTTTCTATGCACGAGTAGAACACAAAGTAGTTGTGGGCGTCGATGTTGTCAATTTACTTGCCGTTACTAGTCTTATCTTGATTCGGCGGCATCGTAGGATGAAGCGGCCCGGACCGACCTTACACGTACACTTACGTGAGACAGGTTCCACCGACTGACATGCACTAGTTGCATAAGGTGGCTAGCGGGTGTCTGTCTCTCCCACTTTAGTCGGATCGGATTCGATGAAAAGGGTCCTTATGAAGGGTAAATAGAAATTGGCATATCACGTTGTGGCTTTTGCGTAGGTAAGAAACGTTCTTGCTAGAATCCCATAGCAGCCACGTAAAACATGCAACAACAATTAGAGGACGTCTAACTTGTTTTTGCAGGGTATGCTATGTGATGTGATATGGCCAAAAGGATGTGATGAATGATATATGTGATGTATGAGATTGATCATGTTCTTGTAATAGGAATCACGACTTGCATGTCGATGAGTATGACAACCGGCAGGAGCCATAGGAGTTGTCTTAATTTATTGTATGACCTCCGTGTCAATGAAAACGCCATGTAATTACTTTACTTTATTGCTAA
>NW_025256091.1:0-1863 GCF_018294505.1 Triticum aestivum
AAAAAAATCATTCGTTTAGAGCGACATATATCACTCGTTTGTTTCACTCCTTTCAAAACAAACAGACTCCACTCCTTTCACTCGATTCAGACAAATGTTTTCAATCATTTACTTGATGTACTTCATTCGTTTATTTCACTCCTTTAAGAAAAATGGATTCCACTGATATTCAATTTGGGGTCAGGGTCATCTACATCCGATGAACAGTAAAATAAAATAAAACACAAAAAAGAAAAATCTGTTTTTTATGCAAGATGCTTGAGTGCACCAGATGCATGCAAAATGTCATGGCTAAATTATATTCCAGGCGCTCGTGGCAAAAAAGACAAAGTGAGCTTCGAACAATGCTATTTTGAAATGTTTCTCATAGACCTGAAATTTGTCTTTTTTTGCCGGAGCTACTGAAATGCCCGAACTACATGAAATTTGGCTCGGTCTTCACGCATATGAGCATCTCGCATAAAAAATTGATTTTTTTCAACTATTTTTAATGATTTTACTATTCACCCATGGGTGCGGATGCACCGAAAGCCAAAACGCCTCTTCCAATTCCAGTCATTCCACCCGATTCAAACAAATGTTTTCAATAATTAAAAAAATAATTACACTCGTTTAAAACAACATACTCCATACTTCACTCATTTCAAAATATAGATTCCACTCAATGCAAACAAATAATTCCAATGATTTTTGAAAAGAATGATTTCATTCGTTTAGAAGAACATATTTCACTCGTTTATTCCACATTCCTTTACAAAAATAGATCCCACTTGTTTGACTCAATTCAAACTAAAATTTCAATTATTTTCAACAAAAATGATTTCACTCGTTTCAGAAAATAGATTACAGTCGTTCAATCAATTGAAAACGAGTAATTTCAATCATTTTCAAAATATAGTGATTTCACTCATTTAGGACAACATATTGCACTGTTTTATTTCACTCATTTCAAAAGGCGGATTGAAAATATTCGCTAGTTACCAGTACCCGTGCACTCATTTAAAAAATCCGCTCTTCTAAAAAATAATTTTACTAAAAGAAACTTCAACTACTCAAGAAACATGTTTCGCTCGTTTCAAAACAATAAGGTATTGTTTGGTCGCTACAATCAAAATCAGATTTCACTTGTAAGTGTTATTCTAAGCAGTTACACTAAAATAGGTTGAGCGAAATAAGTGAATTTAAACATTGAAATGTAAATATGTTTGAAATGTATCCTAGATTAGTTTTGTTCTAAGCTATCGAAAAATGTACGTCAGGTTGTTCAAAAAATCACTGTCATAATCGTTGGCAGATGGTTTTTGGAAAACTATGGCTTAAGCAATCAATCAAACTGACAATTAGGAGGATGGTTTCCATTGATCATCGGTAATGTTGGCTAACACTTGGAATACATTGTATTGAGAGACGATAAATGTTTATGTCAGAATATTCAATCAAGCTTGTTTTAATGAAAAGTTACTCTAGCCAGTCCAACTAAGCCAAGGGGTTTCCGTTGGGTGATGTCAAACACAAAAGGTCCTGAACTGTATCCATTAAAACTTCGTGGGTGACTTAATGAGCTGCAGGGGAGGGGGTCCTGGGATTGCAGGCCCGACTTAATTGACGTATGCTCAAATGCACTGCTCGTTTGAATGCCCGACCCTGCCTTGTGGGCCATCTGTTGGAGAGGGCGTAGGTAATATGAATGCAGAATGCTTTGTATACAGCCCAGATCTCATAATACATACTACTCGTATTTGGACTGCACGAATCACGTGTGAATGAGCGGGCCTGATATCGACCGCGTGTAGCACCATGTCCACTTGTGATTATTCGTATATATTACGTACTTGTGCCGAGTTTGGGTGGGATATAACACCG
>NW_025256092.1:0-1863 GCF_018294505.1 Triticum aestivum
AGCTGAGCGGGAGCTCTAGGAGGTTGTGACGAAAAGCGAGAGCTTGGAGCAGAGTCTAACGGGGATAGAATCCAAACTCGCCCAAGCTCTCGAAGCTGCGGAAGATGCTCGGGAAGAAGACCGAGGTGCTGTACGGGACATTCAGGAGGCCCGGAAAGTTGCGGCTGGTAAGGCCTATTGTATCTATGGCCATTATTATGTTATAGTGCGGAGAACTCTAAGCGGCAAGCTGAATTCTTGATTTTGCAGGGGCGTCTGCGGATCTGCCTCGCAGCATATCAGATGCTGCCTAATTTTACCGGACCTAGGAGAGGGAGTCTATGGAGAGGAACTTCTGGTCGCAGTATCTGGCGCCGAACTATCCGGTGCCTTTTATCGATCAGCTGAAGCAGCTGGTCGAACTGCACCAGGCAGCCGAACTAGCCATGGAGGACTTGATTATCCGTCTGTGGCCTACAGAGCCAATTCCAAGCAGTTACTTCGGACTCATTAAGCGGATTGTGGGAACATGTCCTCGGCTTGATACTATCAAGCGATCAGTCTGTATAGAAGTTGCTTGCATGGCGCTTGCCCATGCGAAAGAGCATTGTGGGAAGCTTGATGCGGAGAAGCTGATAGCTAAGGGGCCACCGGAGCGTAAGGAGCATCGCAAGCCCGAACTGTATTATGAAGGTGTAATGAAGGGTGCTTGCCTGGCGGCGGATAAGTGCACCAAAGACATTATATTTCCCTGAGGGCATTCTTGCCAATGTTTGTAATATGGGGTAATGGCACTATTATTATATGTTGTCTGTTTTGTTTGAAAATATGTTCTTCCTTTGCTGCTGTTTATTGTATGTAAATTCTGAGAGTTGGTCAGTCGTCGACTTTAGCTCCCACGTGAGAAGTACGAGGGTGTTCGGGGTATTTTTTAACACTCTTTATCCCATGATTGGGTCCTTATGAGGAGGTGTTTCGCACCACGAACCAGGCAATCAGACTATAGGGCTTTACTACTCTCACTTAGCCATAGGAATTCGAGTATGGTCGGCGCAACCCCTAGTGTTCGGAAGGCCGGACTAGGGGCTCTATTGGCACCTGATCGGTAGACCGATCCATCACAATCTGCATTTTATAGTGGCATTATGCGGAATAAATCTTTAAGGATTTTACAACCTCTTGAACAGTTGACCGGCTCTCGCAGCATCATGACAGTCAGTTTTCGGCTTTCTCTACTGAGGCGCTCGTCCGGCTGAACTGGGATGCAATCGCAGTAGTTCTCCCAGCGCTACCTTAGCCGACGGAACGGAATGTAAGGTACCAAAACATGGGAGCCGGGCAAACCCAACCAATGACCCAAGACATGATTCGGAGCTGATGCACATAGTGCTATAAGTTCGGGGTGCCGAGCGACCGAAAAGGTGGTCGGGATTTGTTGCCATATTGTGCAGCCTTTGGCATAACCAGGCGTAACACGAAGCGTGGCTGCCGTATTGTGGCAAAGAGGCGTCGATGACAAACGATGGCCAGTGCATGTTATTTAAGTCTACACAATGCAGTAGGATGATATGTCTATGCATATGAGTGCGATTTATGATTATGAGAAAGGGATGGTTTTTGGCGGAACCTGTGATGGCCGGACCGGAGGGGGCTGTGAATGGATCAAAAATGGATCCGAATTGCCTTCTACCTGCATGGTCCTGTCAGTGTGTGTCCGGGCCGAGTCCGCGCCGCAAATCCTGTTCTGCATAAAAGTTAGTTCGTAAAGGTAAATGTTTGGAGGCAGCCGAGCGTCCTCCCATGGTTGGTCTAGAGGTTCCTGATCGGACCCTGGTGACCCCAGCCGCTATTCCAAGAAGTAGCCCGGACTCCTTAGTTGGTGTC
>NW_025256093.1:0-1863 GCF_018294505.1 Triticum aestivum
TCCCCATCATCACGGTGGTGCACCTGTGCAGTGAGGAAACGAACCGCGTCAGGGAAGGGAAGGGAAGAGAAGCAAATCGAAACCAAAACCGAGAAAACGAAAGGAGGGGGAGAGATGGTGGCGACCTGACCTTGCTGCGCATCCATCCTCGCCAGATCGAGCGAGAAAGGCTTCTCCTTCCTTGCCCCCAAACTGAACGCACGCATGAGTCAGACGCGGAGATGGACGGGAACCACAAGGAATTAGGGGAGAAGAGGAGGGACTCATACCTGGAGAAGAGGGTCGCGGGCGAGGAGCCGCTGCGTGGTTGTGGAGGACGACGACGCTGTGGCAGTGGCGGATCTGCACGCCGCCTGACCAGCTCGAGCAGGGGCCGGCAGTGGTGCGACGGCGCCGATGGCAAAGAGGCCGGGGTGGAAGGAGGAAGCGGCGGTGGGAGAGGACCATGGCCGCGGTGGTAGCGGATGCGTGTGCGTCCTCGCGTCTACGCGGCGGCGGCGGCGGCGGCGGCGAAGGGACTGGAGTTGGCCGGCGGCGGGGCTGGGGTTTGGGTCGGGGGGAGAAGAGTTCAGTTTGGGTTGGGCCTGGCTGGGGTTGGGACTTGGGGTGGGGTGGGGTGGAGGATATTTTCATTTTGGGTTTGAACCGTAACCGCGAATATTTTCACGCCTCGGCGCGGCAGCCTAAAATAGTGTTTGCAAGGAGCCAAGGAGCGAGAAGCATGCCCATGAACTAATTTAGAGTTTTTGGTGTTGAGTTTGACATGTTTCGTTTTCATTGATCATTCCGGCTCTCACATGGATTGCCCCCGTCAAGTCGATCTCAGTCGTTCAACCTTTCTAGATCCAACGGTACAGACATACGTCATGCGGATCACGCCCGGCAAAACCCGTCAAAGTTTTTTTATCGGTTCCCACCACTTCATGGCCTAAATTTCTTAATGGATTATTGTAGATTCAAAAAAAACACTAGAAAACAAGTTCAATATAAATATGTAAAACTAAAAAAATATTGAAATGATTCTTTTTTTGTGATTGCATCCTCTAGAATCCTTTCACCATGTAGGAATCGGTTTATTATTTAGGAGTAGTGTTTATTTTTTACCTACACCCAAATTCAAATCATGTATTTCATCGGGACGGTCGTTGAGTCCATAATGCCCCAGCACCGGCGAGCTTCCCCACAAGGATATCCAGCTCATCCTTGCATCGTGCCACGCTCCCGAAGCTTCGTGCTGCCCAGTGTGATCTACGAGGCCCGGCCTCCTATAGCTTCAATGGATCTCCTAGCGCCGCCCTTCTTAGGTACCCCAAACTCCTATGGCTTCGTGGACCTCCCGCCGCCACCGTCCTAAAGTTCTCGACCGATACACGAGCTCTCCGTCAAATTTCTCCTACATGCGAGCCCATCGTAGTGTCGCCTCACGCCACCATTCACTCCCCATCGCTTCGGTGAACACGTCATATGCAGGAGTAGTAGTTATTTTCTTCCCTACACCAAAATGCAAATCATGCATTTCATAGGGACGGTCGTTGAGTCGATAATGCCCCAACACCAGCAAGCTTGCACACAAGGACATCCAGCTCATCCATGCATCGTGCCACGCTCCCGAAGATTCGTAGCTAGAAATTGGGGTGGAGTGCTTTGACTTGGGCCTGCTAGGCCTCCCTGAGTTTCGCGGCTGCGGTGGCGGCGACGACGACGAGTCCTTCCTCCTAAACGAAGCATGTAAGGAGGGGAGTTTGTGTTTGAATTTAGGCTGTAGTGATGATGGCGATAGCGGAATTAAGAGAGCCCGCCGGATACCCTGGTGACGGATGAGGCCGTGCCGCCGTCGAAGTTGGACTCGGCTAGGTCGGTGAC
>NW_025256094.1:0-1863 GCF_018294505.1 Triticum aestivum
CGACGAGCAGATCCGATTAGATCCCTGCTGCGTCTTCGACCGGCACTTCCGCAAGAAGGACGACAAGAGCAACCGTGGATGATCTCCACCATAGCCAAATGGGCCAAATTTTGATAATCCGATGGTATGTTTGTAGTGATGGAGTACGTCGTTGCATGAGTTTGTATTGATTTGAGATATGATAATTAAGGTGTTCGATTGTGAGAGGCAAATCTAAAACTTAACTGTCAGTGTCTTACGGACACATCCGGACGCGTACGCAGACGTTCCAGGGACCGAATTTGTAAAGGCCGGCGGTAGTAGATGCTCTAAGCCGAGGGCAGAAACTCGACCGATTAATCAACGTTGAAACTAAGGTTACTGGTGGTAGTAGACGATGCGGAGGGCGACTGACAACATGCGGCTGCATGTGCAGTAAACGGGGCAGATAGATCGATCAGGATCAGACCATGCGGGGCCGGAGGGCAGGTAGATCGATCAGCATGGTGGTCGCGTGCTCGACACCACATGCCGGTGCTGCACATGCACTTAACTTAGGGTAAGAGTGTATGAAAAAAACTTAGAAAAATCTCAACCACGTGCCGGTGCTGCACATGCACTTGACTTACCCCTTTCTCTTTTGCAATATATAGTACGCGTACACGTGCATATTCGAGGAAGAAAACTTACAAAATCTCACGGAAAATGAAGTTGGCCAGCAAAATAATTTTCTAATAATCTTATAAGGTTTCGATCCATGTTTGACCTACACATATAAACAATCGAAAATGACAGTTACGTTTGTAGATGGCATCGTCTCTCGCCGCCCGACATGGGCTATGTTTTCATAATGGTGAGTGCTAGGCGCCGGTGCACCGGTTGAAATTTCGGCCGGTCACGTCCTAGCCGCTGGATACAGTGATTTTGAGCCGCTTGATAAAGCTACACTTCTGTTCCACGAACAACTTTTGTCCCCAAATCACGCGAGTGCAAACTGACGAGAGCGAATTGAGCGTCGCCCACCCAGCCAAGAACGAGCGCCATTGACCTTGCTGCAAAACAGCGGGCTGCCCTCGCCGTCTAGTATCAGCTGGCCGCCCTCGCCGCCGGTCGAACTTGCCGTCTGGTCAACGCGGCCACTGTGCCCCTGCAGCAAAAGAACCTCGCCCAGCACGCCCTTGCTCCCTGGTGGTAGTTGCAGCATACCCAACTCCGGCCATCACCGTTGCCAGGAGCTGACCATCCCCACCCCTCCTCCCCTCTCGTTCCAGCACACTGCTGCCAGCTCAAGCAAAAAACGGATGACCGGTGGCGTCGTGTGACCGTTTGGTGCTCGTGCTGGTTCCAGCAAAAATCGATGCCGGATGTAGCAAATTACGTTGCTGGATGCAGCTCCTCCGCGCTCATTCTCGATTGGTCCCACGAAAAAAAGCCGGCTGTAGCAATTTGACGCACCGGTTGTAGCATTTTCCTCCCTGACGCTCGTGCTGGTTCCAGCAAAAAATAATGACGAATGTAGCAAAAAAATTCGCTGGATGCAACTAATTTCCACCCCGTTGTCTTCTGTGATGTAGCAAAAACAAAGGTTGGTTCCAGCAAAAAGGATTCTTGGTTCCAGCAAACACAATTTCATCTCCCTGTTGCAGCAAAAATGCAAGCAAGTTCCAGCAAAAATCAAACCTGGTTCCAGC
Organism: Triticum aestivum; assembly: GCF_018294505.1. Classification (NCBI taxonomy): domain Eukaryota; kingdom Viridiplantae; phylum Streptophyta; class Magnoliopsida; order Poales; family Poaceae; genus Triticum; species Triticum aestivum. The sequence goes on from NW_025256094.1 coordinate 1,671, forward strand.
AAAAACAAATCAAAAAAGCAACTTATTCTCCACCACCGCCATCGGCGCCAACCACAGTCGTCGCCGGCTGAAGCGAAATCCCCCTGGATGGGGCTCAGCGCCGCACATGGTTGGTTTGCAGCATACCGGCACTCGACGGGTAGGGGGGGAGGGGGTGGTGGTGGTGGTGTAGCTGCGCTGCGGTGGGGGTGGG
>NW_025256095.1:0-1863 GCF_018294505.1 Triticum aestivum
GATCCAAAAGCTAGAATTCTGTTACGGTCAAGTGGAATATGTTTGCTTCCATGAAACCCAAACTTCAAAAGTTGGGATAGTTATATGATATTCATGGAACTGAAAATTATTTTCAGATACAAACAAAGCAATGTTTGTTTGCAAGTATTAGTAAAAGTGTTTACTATGCATTTGACTGTTGGGAAAGGGATCCAGAAGAACGCCTGTCATATAATGAAAGGTGAATAAAACAACAACTTAAAGAGAAAGGAAGTGTCCAAAGGGTGTTAGTATGACTTACACGCCTAGGAAGTCCGGGGCTAATGCCACTCTTAAGTTGGGTGCTTCTTCTGAGAGTAGGAGAAATACTAAAAGTTAAACTGCTAGAAGTATAAAGGCAAAAGGAAAGAAGACTGGAATATCCAGCTCATGTATGAATGTCATACAAGTTTTTGATGTATAGAAGGCTGGTCAAAGATATAGTTCTTGCAAATTGTGGTTAAACATGTTAATCTAATTCTTGGGTATTGTGAGTTCATCACAAAAATGCCCGCTCGATTGCATTCTGTTGCAACTCGATGTCAGAACTACTATGGCCTGAAAGACTAGCTAGAAATGAGGTTAAGGTATACACAGGGAACATAGTAAATGTTACTATACCTTCCATCGGTGTATTGCCGTCTGTATTTATTTTCATAATTCATTTAGAGTTTTACAAACTCTATCCCATTGCATAAGGTATCTTGCAAGAAGGTTGTTCATAAGAGAACTTTTTATGTTCGATGTTATGAATAACACAAGGGCCATACTTTCATTATGAATGAGATGTATGTTATGAATATTGATAATAATACAATACCTCTGGGTTTACTTTCATAATTCATTTTAGAGTTTCATACACTCTAGCCAATTGCACAATGTTTGTTGCAAAAGAGTTGTTCATAAAAACAACAATTGTTGTTAAGTATTATGAATAACATAAGGGCCATACTTCCATCATCAATGGGACGTATGTTATGAATATTGAGGGTAATATGATACATCCATAACGCTGACGCTAAATGTCGCAAGACTAAAAGAATACCACACAAGTGTGGCACTACATTTGGTCACATTGGAGAAACCCGCATGGAAAATTCCATTATGATGGATTTTGAAGTCTTTTTGATTTTGAATCATCTGACACTTGCAACTTTCCTCCGAAAAGTGAAGTGACTAAAATATCGTTCACGGGCCATAAGGAACGAACAACAAACTTATTAGTGATCATACATTTGATGTGTGTAGTCCGATAAGTGTTGTTAGTGGTGGATTTATTTATCTTCAGAAACGACTCAAGTAGATATATGGATATTTACTTGATGAGACGTAAGTCTGGATCTTTTGAAATCATTCGAAAGGTTCTCAAAAATGAAGTAGAAGTTATTGTAACAAGAAAATTATGTTTCTGCAATTTGATTGCACAAAGGAATATTTGAGTTACATGTTTAGCGAATGTCTGATGAGTTGTGAAAGGGGTTTCATAAACTTGCACCTCCCGGAACACCACTGCAAGTGGAAAGTCCGTGGATATGTAATCAAACCATTTATGGCATGGTAAGGTCAAAGATGACATAAATAAATTTGCCATTATCCCTTTTAAAGTGATGCTTTAGAGACTGCGGCTTTTACACTGAAAAGAGCTACATCGGGTCTGTTGAAATGAAGCCATGGTATGGTACGCCCAACCATGTTATATCTTTTCTTAACATTTGGAATATGGGGCTTGTGTAAAAGGTTATAAACCTATTCCAAATCAGACAAGTGCTACTTTGTAGGTTATACCAAAATGTTGGGTATTCCTCCCTCACTATACCGAGGCAAATAGTTTTGCCGCGAAACGGT
>NW_025256096.1:0-1863 GCF_018294505.1 Triticum aestivum
GGTTACGGCAAAAACTGGACGCACTTCGTGTACAAACTGGACAATCTCTTTCGGAGTATCAGGGTTTCGAACGAGAACTCATCTGCTACACTGGCACTTAATTTTTTAAACTTATTACAACTCCAGACTTTTTTTTGCATTCCGTACGCACCATTCAAAGCGACGTCATCAGTTTTGAACACTTTCTGACATCATTTGCTATTTTTCAGTCATTTACCGATTTGCTTACGGATCTAAATGACCGTGAAATTGAAAATCACTACAAAATGAACTCTGAAAATGTCGAAACTTGGCATGGTATCATCATTTCACCCACATAGCATGTGCAAAAGAGTAGAGAGGGTTACGGCAAAAACTGGACGCACTTCGTGTACAAACTGGACAATCTCTTTCGGAGTATCAGGGTTTCGGACAAGAACTCATCTGTTACACTGGCACTTCATTTTTTTAAACTTATTACAACTCAAGAATTTTTTTGCGTTCCGTATGCACCATTCAAAGCGACGTCATCAATTTTCAAAACTTTCTGACATCATTTGCTATTTTTAGTCATTTATCGATTTGTTTAGAGAGCTAAATGACCGTGAAATTGAAAATCACTACAGAATGAACTCTGAAAATGTGAAAACTTGGCATGGTATCATCATTTCACCCACATAGCATGTGCAAAAGAGTAGAGAGGGTTACGGCAAAATTTGGACGCACTTCGTGTACAAACGGGACAATCTCTTTCGGAGTATCAGGGTTTCGAACGAGAACTCATCTGTTACACTGGCACTTCATTTTTTTAAAACTTATTACAACTTTAGACTTTTTTTTGCGTTCCATACGCACCATTCAACGCGACGTCATCAATTTTCAACACTTTCTGACATCATTTGCTATTTTTTAGTCATTTACCGATTTGTTTAGAGAGCTAAATGACCGTGAAATTGAAAATCACTACAAAATGAACTCTTAAAATGTCGAAAGTTGGCATGGTATCATCATTTCACCCACATAGCGTGTGCAAAAGAGTAGAGAGGGTTACGACAAAAACTGGACGCACTTCGTGTACAAACTGGACAATCTCTTTCGGAGTATCAGGGTTTCGGACGAGAACTCATCTTTTACACTAGCACTTAATTTTTTAAACTTATTACAACTCAAGACTTTTTTTGCGTTCCGTACGCACCATTCAAAGCGACGTCATCAATTTTCAACACTTTCTGACATCATTTGCTATTTTTCAGTCATTTACCGATTTGTTTACGGAGCTAAATGTCCGTGAAATTGAAAATCACTACAAAATGAACTCTAAAAATGTCGAAACTTGGCATGGCATCATCATTTCACCCACATAGCATGTGCAAAAGAGTAGAGAGGGTTACGGCAAAAACTGGACGCACTTCGTGTACAAACTGGACAATCTCTTTCAGAGTATCAGGGTTTCGGACGAGAACTCATCTGTTACACTGGCACTTCATTTTTTAAAACTTATTACAACTCCAGACTTTTTTTCTGTTCCGTACGCACCATTCAAAGCGACGTCATCAATTTTCAACACTTTCTGACATCATTTGCTATTTTTCAGTCATTTACCGATTTGTTTAGAGAGCTAAATGACCGTGAAATAGAAAATCACTACAAAATGAACTCTGAAAATGTCGAAACTTGGCATGGTATCATCATTTCACCCACATAGCATGTGCAAAAGAGTAGAGAGGGTTACGGCAAAAACTGGACGCACTTCGTGTACAAACTGGACAATCTCTTTCGAAGTATCAGGGTTTCTGACAAGAACTCATCTGTTACACTGGCACTTCATTTTTTTTAAACTTGTTACAACTTTAGACTTTTTTGCGTTCCATACGCACCATTCAA
>NW_025256097.1:0-1863 GCF_018294505.1 Triticum aestivum
TTTTGAAGAATAATAAGAAAATGTGGGAGGAATGCTTGCCTCATATTGAATTTGCTTATAATCGTTCATTGCATTCTACTACTAAGATGTGCCCTTTTGAAGTTGTGTATGGTTTCCTACCTCGTGCACCTATTGATTTGTTGCCTCTTCCATCTTCGAAGAAGGTTAATTTTGATGCTAAAGAACGTGCTGAATTGATTTTAAAAGATGCATGAGTTTACTAAGGAAAACATTGAGCGTATGAATGCTAAATATAAACTTGCTGGAGATAAGGGTAGAAAACATGTTGTGTTTGCACCTGGAGATCTTGTTTGGTTACATCTGCGTAAGGATAGATTTCCTAATTTGCGCAAATCAAAGCTAATGCCACGTGCTGCTGGTCCCTTTCAGGTGTTGGAGAAAGTAAATGATAATGCATATAAACTTGAGCTGCCTGCAGATTTTGGGGTTAGTCCCACTTTTAACATTGCAGATTTGAAGCCTTATTTGGGAGACGAAGATGAGCTTCCATCGAGGACGACTTCATTTCAAGCAGGGGGGATGATGAGGACATCAATACCATTGTTACACCCACAGCCCCTATTGCTACATATACTGGACCAATTACTAGAGCTCGCGCACGCCAATTAAATTATCAGGTACTTTCGTTTCTTGGTAATGATTCTAATGTTCATGAGAATATGATGCTGCCTAAATTGGATACATTTGTTTTGCTTACAAATGAAGGGCCTAGCTTGGAGAAGGATGGACATTGTAGCAAGAACAAGCATGGAGATGATGCCATGCGCAAGGGGAACCAGAACGGAGTTACAAGTGATGATTTCAGGACTTTGAAGCCACCATAATGGGTGCATGAAGCCTTGGACGAAATATACAAGATGCCACTTCATAAATTTCGTCCCGAGGCTATTCTAGGTGCTGCGTCACCTTATTATTGGGCCAGGCCCATGTAATTTCAAAATACATAAGTATAGGCTATTTTTAGAGTCTGTATGTGTGGGAAAACAAGAGATAGGATTGATTTCGGTCCCTCCACCAAGGGCCACGAAATCCCCCCCTCTTCCTCCATATATACAGCCTTTAGGGCGCCGTTTAGACTTTGGGTTTTGTTTAGATTAAAAGTTCGCCATAGCTGCAACTTCGCGTACTTCGTTTGTGTTCAACGACCAGACAAAGGCGTCACAGAACCCCACCTTGATCAATAAAGCTTTCATCTTATATTCGCAATATCCAGATTGCAATCTTAGTTTCTTGCTTGTTCTTCGTTTGCTCGCAGGAAACAGACCCTCGTGGTCAGGTTGATCGTGCTCCAGCGTGGTCAATAACCTCTCGGAGTTGGTTTAGCGATTGCTAAGGCGCGACGTCCTCGCACGTTCGTAGTCGGATCGTCAAAGTCGACTTCCACCAAAGCGATATCCATCATCTCATCGAAAGACGGGACACCTTTGCCTCTATCAGATAGGCAAGGCATTTCCTCTCCGGTCTACGACAACAACGACGGCGTGAACAACTACATCTCAAAAGCGTCAATCTTCGATCTACAACGACAAATGCAAGGCGCACAATCAAGATTGCAAGAGCGCATTGAGAACATCTCCATCGACATTTTCCACTCCGAAGCAAGGAAAAGGGACTACATCGACAACAAGCTTGCCGCACAAAAGGAGGAGCAAGATGCGAGGATGGAGGGGATTCGGGCCTTGATCAAGTCTTCTTCCACTTCATCATCCTCAAGACAACGACGTTCAAGCCACAAGTCTTTGGAGCGCGAAAAAGCTGCAAGTGCAAATCGTCCTCGTCCACATCTACATGGCGACCACCATCACGTTCGTGATCAACATCGTCATGAAGGGCAAATCACCT
>NW_025256098.1:0-1863 GCF_018294505.1 Triticum aestivum
TCCTGGACAAAAAGAACAAATGGTTCAGTATATATTGATCCCGCAGTGAGCTAAAATGCTTGTTTTTTTCACCTAGGACAAATAAATGCATATTTTCACAATCACAACATTGGATCATCTTATTATATTAGAGTGAGGCTCCCCTATTTATTTCATATTTGTTAATAACTTTTAAACCATTAAAAGCGTCTCGCCTATCTCGCAGCAGGGGCCACACAGACCACAACTCCATATGCTGAGGGTCGACATGGTGGGGAGAGATCTTCGTGCTGGCGTCAATGAAGACGTCCATGGGAAAGAAGCTGGGCTGCTTGGAGCGACCCATATGGAGACGACGAGCATGAGCTCGTAGCCTTCTCCTCTTCTCTAGGGTCACCGCGGACTGGAGGTGGCGTCCACCTTCGGGGAAGATGCCAATTTTGGGCGGGCTTAGGGAGCTCCCCGAAGATTGGTCCTCGTCGTCGACCGGCTCTTGAACCGACTTGGCGGGAAGCGCGAGATCAGTACGACGGCGGCCCAGGCTAACGGCCACCACGCCGTCGTGCCTAGCAGCCACTCATCGAACCACCATGAACAACCGCTGCTACACACGCACACAATCAAGCTGCTCGCCCCCCAATTGCCGTCGAAACTGCCATGGGGATCAGACCTAAAAAAGGAGAAATTACGCCCATACGGAACGAAATTTACCTCGCTCATGGGGTTAGCGGTTGAGGCATACTGCGCTAGTGCGACCGGGCCTAAAGGAAAAATATGTCTCCGTGGATGGACCAGGGTGAAGAGGAGAAAAAGATTCGCATGCCCCTAGGGCAATTAGTATGGACCAAGCCTCTCTCACAAGTCCATGTCCTCTAGTTAAGAACAGAGAAGAGAGCTATAAACATAATACAAATAATCAAGAATAATTCAAACAACATCTATTTATATGGTAATATTGATACCACTCTTCTTGCAGCAAGCAACCATTTATGCCAAGTTCTCAACAGCTACGTTATTACTCTTGACAAAAGATGTCTTGGAGTTAGGCATAATACTTGAGAAACAATACGCTGAGGTACGAATAGAATATCTGACCGAGATCTTATAGGCTAAGAGATCTGAGATTTCCATTGGCCAGGTCTACTGGAAGTTGTCTCGAGGTTCATACATAGAAAAGGAGTTTCAATAGAAGATTTGAACTTCAAGGCTATTATTTTCATGTGGAAATAAATCTTAACTGCGGGAGTACTTGTTGATTTGTGCAATCCAAGTAGCTAGCTGCCTTAAAAAACATCTATAGTGGCATGTCTTAATTCTGTATACAGAACATCAATTTCAGCAATTAGTCATCTTCTTTCACCGATCGTTGAAGAAGTGGCAAGTAGTCTTGTGAAACTCTATCACCCTTTCTAATCTTGTGCAGGAAAAATGCATATCAGCATATACACTAACCAAGTTAATATGGGAATGCTACACAAACTTGAAGTCCTATAGAATGCAAATATTTTACCATTTCGGAGTGCACATATGTGTTGCAGATGTTTTAAGAAGGCTGAGTTTCACATCCAAATAATGTCGATACAGATTAGTAACATGATCAGAAGGTACCTCACTGCAGGAAAGATGATCAGCATCTCTTTCATTAGTTGAATCCTTGCCTAATAGATTTGTTCTTAAGAAGCCAAATGATAACAAATAAAATACGTGCAAATAAATTAGAGATTTAAAAGGAAAGGAGAATGAACATACAAAGTAGTATAGTTCGGAAACAGTGAGTGTGTACTTCCTGTATTAAGTTTGATCCTATGATGATCCGTATCACATTGTACACAGCACGGGGGAACCGGTGGCTTATGCAAACCACCTAATTGTTCAGAGCAGTAG
>NW_025256099.1:0-1863 GCF_018294505.1 Triticum aestivum
TATTGCTTTCAATTTTTTTATCGTGTCAACATGGAACAACAGGAGTGTTGTGTGATTTTTTGTGATTTTTCGGTGTTCGTTTGGACATTTTTGTGCATTAACTGAGTTTTCAATGCATTTTATGTGCATAATTCAAATTTGAACTACATGCACATGCTCCAGCGCATATAAATTGGTCGAAAAATCAAATCTGTTTCCTTGGGTGCATTCTTAGGTCCCATGCAAGAAATGGGAATGTATTTCAATAACCGGGGCACCGTTGATTGCCGGCAAAACATTGAGATGCCTGGTTTTTAAATTCTAGTAAATCCAAAACTCGTCTGAAATTCATGAAACTTGGCATGCTATCATGGAGCGGCATCAACATGCCGTGGTACAAATTTTGTCCTATTTGGGGCAGGTTTGGGTATATGCTTCTCACAAACCGGAGCTTCTCACAACAAGCATGATGGTTTTTGGTAGGGAACGTCCCACCTTTGTGGACGAAACGATATCCATTGCCTCTTATTGCTTTCAATTTTTTTCTCGTGTCAACATAGAACAACAGGGGTGTTGTGTGATTTTTTGTGATTTTTCGGGGTTCGTTTGGACATTTTTATGCATTAACTGAGTTTTCAATGCATTTTATGTGCATAATTCAAATTTGAACTACATGCACATGCTCCAGCGCATATAAATTGGTCGAAAAATCAAATCTGTGTCCTTGGGTGCATTCTTAGGTCCTATGCAAGAAATGGGAATGAATTTCAAACACCGGGGCACCGTTGATTGCCGGCAAAACATTGAGATGCCTGGTTTTTAAATTCTAGTAAATCCAAAACTCGTCTGAAATTCATGAAACTTGCCATGCTACCATGGAGCGGCATCAACATGCCGTGGTACAAATTTTGTCCCATTTGGGGCAGGTTTGGGTATATGCTTCTCACAAACCGAAGCTTCTCACAACAAGCATGATGGTTTTCGGTAGGGAACGTCCCACCTTTGTGGACGAAATAATATCCATTGCCTCTTATTGCTTTCAATTTTTTTCTCGTGTCAACATAGAACAACAGAAGTGTTGTGTGATTTTTTGTGATTTTTCGGGGTTCGTTTGGACATTTTTATGCATTAACTGAGTTTTCAATGCATTTTATGTGCATAATTAAAATTTGAACTACATGCACATGCTCCAGCGCATATAAATTGGTCGAAAAATCAAATCTGTGTCCTTGGGTGCATTCTTAGGTCCTATGCAAGAAATGGGAATGAATTTCAAACACCGGGGCACCGTTGATTGCCGGCAAAACATTGAGATGCCTGGTTTTTAAATTCTAGTAAATCCAAAACTCGTCTGAAATTCATGAAACTTGCCATGCTACCATGGAGCGGCATCAACATGCCGTGGTACACATTTTGTCCCATTTGGGGCAGGTTTGGGTATATGCTTCTCACAAACCGAAGCTTCTCACAACAAGCATGATGGTTTTCGGTAGGGAACGTCCCACCTTTGTGGACGAAATGATATCCATTGCCTCTTATTGCTTTCAATTTTTTTATCGTGTCAACATAGAACAACAGAAGTGTTGTGTGATTTTTTGTGATTTTTCGGGGTTCGTTTGGACATTTTTATGCATTAACTGAGTTTTCAATGCATTTTATGTGCATAATTAAAATTTGAACTACATGCACATGCTCCGGCGCATATAAATTTGTTGAAAAATCAAATCTGTGTCCTTGGGTGCATGCTTAGGTCCCAAGCAAGAAATGGGAATGAATTTCAAACACCGGGGCACCGTTGATTGCCGGCAAAACATTGAGATGCCTGGTTTTTAAATTCTAGTAAATCCAAAACTCGTCTGAAATTCATGAAAGTTGGCATGCTAT
>NW_025256100.1:0-1863 GCF_018294505.1 Triticum aestivum
AGACAGGGGAGTGTGTTTACCGGGGCAAAATAATTAAACCCACCCAAGCCCTTATTGACGCAATGAGGGATGCTCAAGAGGGGAAGATCAAGTTCAACAGAGAGAACGACGCGCTGACAAAAGCCCTCGGGAATCCTGAACACGGAGGACGTGTACGAGGCATGGGGCACATTCCGTGGAAAATAGGGTTCCCCCAGAACGATGACCCGTACGGTTACAGAAGCCGGAAGAGAAAGATGGATCGGGAAGCAGATGTTGTGGCGCGGTTGGCATCGGAAATGGATGTGATGAAGAAAACCGTGAGTGTACTAGTAGCCGAACGAGATGCAGCTCGGGCGCAGCATGAAGATCATCCAGCGGATCTCAGAAGCCAGCAGCGGAGAAGCAGTGTGGCTTCCACGGAGGCCCCACAGGCTGGTGCAGATGCACCGACGATCGAAATTACTGCACCGGAGCCTCTGGTGGTCGAAATTACTGCACCGGAGCCTCTGGTGGTCGAAATTACTGCACCGGAGCCTCCTCGCTACCCCGTGGACGATATAAAGGAGATGAAAGAATGTCATCTATATTATCCTATCGGGAACATGTCCATGAAGGTAGCCATCGACAGTGCTTTACCATGTTTACCTGGAGCACTCCACCACAACAACCCCATTCAAGATGGCTATGCTCGTGTCACGGTGGAGGACATAGTCCAAGGGTTTGAGGACCTGGAGATTGACATTGCTACACCTGAAGGGGAGAAAAGACTTGGAGATGTCAAGCGCCATTTCATTCTATGGCAAAAGAAGTTTATCAAGTTTCCAGGCGAGGTGCCAAGGACAACAAGTCCACCCCCCTACGGTGGTGGCGGTTCACCTACACCTCCCTCACGTCAGCCGACGCCCCCCAGTCCACAACGTCCGGCGGGTGATCAGACGCCGCCCCCAGTCCTCGTCCGGCGGGTGATCAGATGCCGCCCCCCAATCCACCTCCGGCAAAGAAGCAGAAGCAGTCCTGGATTATTAACCCGGACCCTTATGTACCTAAGACCACAAAGGTACCGGAGCCATCATTGAAGCCTCTCCCCACAAGGCCTTGGGAACGTAGTGCCGAGGAAACTGCCGCAGATGCGGCTGCTGATCATGAGAAATGGAAGGCGGACTGCAAGAAGAAAAGAGAGCCCAAGCCCAAGCCAGTATTTTTTGATGAGCAAAAGAAGTGGGCTAAGTCATTTTTGAGCACACCGTCCCAAGCCGCGAAGAATCTGCCTGACGACTATGCACGTGAACTTCGTAGGCAGGCACTCATGTTGAAGGAGAAGAAAGAGCGGGCGGAGAACTAGGAGAACAAAGCCTTGGAGGAGGCCGAGAAAACGGAATTAGAAAGTAAAAAAAGCGGGAAGCGAGTTGCCCAGCTCGGGGAACAAAGTAAACAATCGATTGCCCCGCTTATAGTGAAAGCCGCCGGTCCGGATGACCCCGATATCATAGCAGCTGCGGCAGCACATGGATTGACTGTAACGAGTGCCAGAGAACAAGCGGCCAACTTAGGTATTACTCTTCGTGAACTGTTAGGCCTTGATGAGGCGCCAGTGAAGGAGGTAGTAATTACATATGTGAATAATGGGCCTCTCGTCGAGCCTGCGCAGGAAGAGGATCTACCTCCACAAATGAAAGGTCTGCTGAAATGGTACAAGGGTTACATAAAAAATAAAAACGCCAAAGAATATATTTATGCGGAAGTTAGATATGAGCATCACTTCAAACATTACTATGTACAAATTCATCTGAGTGAATTGTTCCAGCTTTTCAATCTGCGCGAGCTCGACAAATCTATCATCAGTTGCTATGTTCTGTAAGTGATTTATTTCTACCCCATCTC
>NW_025256101.1:0-1863 GCF_018294505.1 Triticum aestivum
GAGCCAATCATCTGCATCGAGTGGCTCGATGGAATGATGAAAAGTAGGTGGGTGCAAGCGAATGAAATCATGAATGGTAGCAGACCCTTTGAACTGATGTGCGGTGTTCTCCTCGATACGTGCCAACAAACGGTTAGACTCACGCTTGTTCCTCTCCATCTCTAGCAGGAACTCTGTCAACGAAGGCTGGTCGGGAGGATCCTCATCCCTACCATCTCCGTGGTTCTGGCTACGAACAACAGAACTTGATGACATCCTGGTGAAACGAACCCAGAGACGGAATCAGCATCAACTATGGACTGTAGAATGTAGGACAAGGGATTAGTATCACTCGAACTCCTAGGGAAATTCCGGCAGCATAACGGCAGTAAAATGCTCGAAATGAGACATCCTACTAAAAATGGGGTGGTAACATACTCATCAGCATTACTCAAGGTTCTGAGATCATACTAAACAGACTACACCGGAAATACTCAAAACTGGGGTATGACTCTGATCAACCAGTCCTATGGAACTACGGAGTAGTAACACGTGATCCTGATAGACGGAAGAGAAGCCTAGTTCCTTAACCCCGTAGGAAAGATAGGATGACTCAGATCAGAAGGCCATGAGGTAAAGGAGTAAAAGAGCCTTACGTTCCTTCCCACAATCAATTCCCTTACATAACTAAAGAATTTCTAGACTCAACTTCGACCAGTATGGCTTGGTAAACCTACAGGCAGTCAGGCTCTGATACCAAAAGCTGTCAGGACCCCGACTCAATGCCACATCGATCTAGCATGTAACACCTCATATCACTTTGCGGCCTCACGCACGGTATCCCCACGGGTGTCGCCTTACCTTTGCCCGGGACCGTTTGCGCGTTTTGGCACACGTATATGATGGTGTCGCTAGCATCCATATGATAAAGAGCCCGGGCTGACATGGCTAGTCGTAAACCCAACGTGGCACTAACTTACAGGGACAGGCATCCATGACCCAGCATCGAACGTGTCGGTCATCAGCGAGTGAATCCAGTCTGTAGCACTGGGCTAACAGGACTCCGGTGAACCGGGCTGTAGCGGGCTAACAGGACTCCGGTATTCATCGCGTGACATTTCCCCGAAGGGACAGACACAGGAACGAAGAAGGACACATGCCGGCCAACCTAAGTGTTCCGGAGCAGTAGCAAGCTACCAGGGCTCAGTGGAAGCACTAGGAGACATTTCCCGGTAAGAGAGACTACTAAGGATAAACAACTAGATAGTCAGATCCCACACATAGCAATACACATTACACGTACGCATAACATGCAAGTATGTGCTGTACAACATGGCATCACAGCATAACTCAACAACTCATATAGATAAAGGCTCAGAAGAGCCATCATAGCATTTATTGCAACAGGGGTCACAAGACCCATCATACAGAGCATACAAGCAACAAGCGGAAGCATTACATGTCTGGGTACAGACATCTACAAATGAAAAAGGCTGAAAGCCTGACTATCTACAACATCCGATCAAGATCGTAGCTGAGGTACTAGCTACTAGTCGAAGTCCATGAGAACCCTAGTAAGACCGAAGTCTCCGCTGCAAAACATAAATAAAGCAACATGAGTACAAAGGTACTCAGCAAGACTTACATCAGATCCTACCATACATGCATCTATATCAAGAGGTAATGTGGGGTTTAGTTGCAGCAAGCCAGCTTTGACTCTGTGGCTATCCTGTTCTACGACTACCAGAAACTCTGGAGGTGAAACAACGTACACGAGTCCACTAATCACCACACAATACACTATTATGGATTCATCCCCGTCTCCCTACGAGAAGGCCATCCATAGCACTCACACTTGTCTTGAGCATTTTAGGGTATCCACTT
>NW_025256102.1:0-1863 GCF_018294505.1 Triticum aestivum
AGCAGAGAGGGTCCTGTTGAAGAATTTGGAGCAGCTCAGGAACTAGCTGAAGCTCCTGAGGCAATAGAGATGCCTGTAGTCCTTTGGCACGTGGCAAGATGCACAGGTGCTCAGGATTTGGTCGGAGCAGCTGAGGACTTATGCGGAGGAGCTGAGGATTTTGGAGGAGCAGGAGCAGCGTGAGGAATTGGTCGTGAGGGCTTTGAGGATTCTGGCCGTGAGGGCATTGCTGAGGAACTTGGCCTTGAGGGCATTGAAGGTCACTTGGCTTACGCGCAGGCTTCTTTGCCATGGATTTCTTCGGCTTGACAGAGGCCTCAGCGGCAGCAGCAGCAGCAGAGTCTTCATTGAATTTCCTCACTGCTTCTCTGGCTTGTCTAGCCAGCTTGGCCTGGCGCTTGGCCCATTCATCAGGATAATCCTCACCACGCTTGAGGCTGGTGGGATCAGCTTCTTGGCCAGGTGCCAACGGAGGTCTTGGGCATGGAGGATTGAGTGCGAATTTCTTCATGTAATTGGGAGTCACATACCTGTACTCCCTCCACTCTCTTGCCCATCTCCTCTCTATCTTCTGAATGTGCACCTTGCGCTGATTTTTATCTTCCTCAGGGGGTGTGCAGTACCCAGCATAGATGTCCTCAGGAATTTCAAATGCAGTGTTGACCTCAGGCCTCTTTCCTCCTTTCTGTGGCTTCTTTCCCTCGGCCATTTTCTTCAGATGAGGAATTTGAACAATTGAATTCTCTGAAGAAGTATGCAACTTTTCTTCGAGGAACGCTGCAAATGAGTTAAGTTGATGAGAACCTAGTGATTCAGCAGCAGACATGAGTACCTGTGAACAGAGTATAGTTGCGAGGAATTTGGAGAGGTCATATGCGTTCTCAGAAGATTTTTCAAAAAGAAGAAGTTTGAGGAATTTGACCAGATGAGTCTTGAAGAATTTCACTAAGAGTTCTTTGTCTTAGGTTCCAGAGTTGTACAGATCAAAGATCCACACAATCGAGGAATCTTGAAGAAAAATGATGCTTAGAGAAACGAATCAAGAGCAGATGATATGTGAGGTGTTTAGTGTGTGAAGAATTTTAAGAACAAACACCTTCGAAGATTTTGCAGAAATCATTTGAATCAAAGAGGGCAGCAAAAGTAACTTTTAATTACCCTGGATGAAGAACATGACGAACTATGAGGTGGAGAAGTGAAGTTCGTCTGTGCAGATCTTCCACGCCCTAACTCGGCGGAGGAAGACGGCTACGGCGGCGGCGGAGTGGAGATTTCCGCGGCCAGCACGAGTACGGCGGCGATGAGGTCGAGGCAGTGAAGCTCTTCCTCACCGGCGACGATGAAGTAGCAGCGGCGCTAGGGTTTGAGAAGCTCGAGCTGTAGAGAGGTCAAGCGGAGTAAAGGAAGTGAGGAAGGGGAGAGGGGGTATTTATAGCCACGGTGAAAAACTGTTCGCCCGAAGATTTTGGAGGAATGTGCCCCTGACCCTTCTCATTCGCTTGACATGTGTCACCCACATACTGAGAAGTGGAGATCGTGTTAGATCGTGGGTGAATAGATAAGTATTTCGTGGGATGCGGAACGGTTTGAGCGGCAAAACCGAAAATTTGGATAATATAACTTTTAACGTTCCGTTCGCAAATTCTTCAGCTGACAAGGACACACTGAAGATTTTGAACGAGTTTCAAATAGAACGCACATGAAGAATTTGTGAATAGATTGGGTTGAGTATAGCATAGAGGGGGAAGGGTCCGATCACATTCACTTAGCAGAAAAACCAACTTGAAGAGATAGCAATAAGTGAATGCTGTAGAGGACATAAACTCATATATATATATATATATATATATATATATATATATA
>NW_025256103.1:0-1863 GCF_018294505.1 Triticum aestivum
TTTTTTTTTTTTTTTGAGGTCGACTGGTCGACTTTGTCTTCGACAGGATTAGTGGGGGCACGCTGAGTGCACCCACTGGGTGTAGTCCCCGAGACTACGGTCGAATACTTGTATTCGGCTGTAGTCTTAGAAACGTGTGTTTTTCCCTTTTTCACTCGGAAGTGAATTATTTTTGACGTTTGGTCGATTGGTTCTTCGCAGAACTCCTGTGATCTTGTGGCTCGCTACTCAGAGCTAGAACAGAAACACACTCAAGTCGAGCTGAGCTTGAAGCTGGTTCAGGAGAAGCTGACAAAGGCGAAGGAGGAGACTGAAGGTATGTTTGGTGAGACCTTGACGACTGCTTTTCCTCTTGCTTGTTTCAACATCTGATCATGCTGTGTCTTGCAGGTAAGGTAAAGGAGGCCCAGCAGAAGAAAGACCTTGAGCTAGCTGAGAAGATCAAGCTTGCTGACGAGAAGTTAGCTTCAGTCACCAAGCTTGAACAAGACAATACCAACCTGAAAACTGCTCTTGGGATTGCCAACAAAGAAGTCAGTCGACTGAGAACTGACAAAGCTGCCTTGACCGATCAAGTCAGCAAATTGACTGAGAAGAAGACTGCGCTGGAGGCCTTCCTGAGTGGCTTTGCCAAGAAGCTGTTTCTTATGCTCGAAGGTAAACCTCCATGTTTGACAAATATTTCTGACTGTGGCTTCTTCCATTCGACTATCCCCTTGACTTAGTGATCACTCTTGCAGAATTTTGCCAAAACTTTGAAGAAGAAACCAGCCGACTGGAGCCAAACCTTGACCCTGTCAATTCTCCGGTGAATGACGAGGTTGCCATGGATATCTTCCGACTGGAATCTCGCGTTGCATCCGTCGTGGATTATCTCGCAAGGCTGAAGGCCGCCACATCTCGCATCGACTCGACGCTCTGGCCTGAGGAGACACTTCAGAATGACCTTGAGTCATTAATGGCCCGCTTGAACACGATCCCTGGTCGAGTGCAGGAATGGAAGAAGTCCTCAGCTCGGTGTGGTGCAGATGTTGCTCTGTGTCTGGCCCGAGTCCACTGCAAAGATGCACGAGAGGAGAAGCTGGCGGCCCTTCGGGTGGCCAATACCAAGAAGCACGACTTCAGGTCCTTTATGGAGACTTTCCTTGCAGCTGCCACTCGGATCGCCGACGGAATTGACCTTGATGAATTCGTCGCACCTTCCAGCCCTCCACAGGAGGGGTAAAAAACTTCTTATGGCTCGACTCTTTTAAATTTGCCTCGGTATGCCGAGTGGAATTGTATCCGACAAACTTTAACAGGCTTGACGCCTGAGCACTTTCGGTTCCTTTAGGCATCGATTCGAACTAGCGGCGCTTGAATATGATTGCCTTCGGCTCAAAATGTCCTTTGCAGGTTCAAAGCAAGGTGCCTGTGCTTAGGCGAGCGCTTGGACTGCAGCTAAGCCTTCGAGCGTGAGGATCGCTCTTCACTCGGTAGGGTTTTTATAACTTAGGCGAGCACGAGGCTGCAGCTAAGCCTCCGAGTGGAAGGCTGGCTTACCACTCGGTAGGATTTTGATAAACTTAGGCGAGCACGAGGCTGCAGCTAAGCCTCCGAGTGGAAGGCTGGCTTACCACTCGGTAGGATTTTGATAAACTTAGGCGAGCACGAGGCTGCAGCTAAGCCTCCGAGTGGAAGGCTGGCTTACCACTCGGTAGGATTTCGATAAACTTAGGCGAGTGCTTGGACTGCAGCTAAGCCCCCGAGTGAGAGGATTGCTCACCACTCGGTAGGATTTTTATAACTTAGGCGAGCACGAGGCTGCAGCTAAGCCTCCGAGTGGAAGGCTGGCTTACCACTCGGTAGGATTTTGATAAACTT
>NW_025256104.1:0-1863 GCF_018294505.1 Triticum aestivum
GACACGATTCATTGTGTTTCCTCGACGCATACTCCGGCTACCACCAAATCAAGATGGCGGAGTCCGACCAAGCCGCAACGGCATTTATCACACCATACGACCCCTTCTGTTTCAACACAATGCCTTTTAGGCTCAAAAATGCCGGCGCAACATATCATCACATGATTCAGACATGTCTGGAGAAACAGATCGACAAAACAGTAGAGGCATACATAGATGATGTGGTTGTCAAAACCAAACACGTCGACTCTCTAATAGACGACTTGAGGCTCACATTCGACAACCTCCGAACATATGACATCAAGCTCAATCCGGAAAATGCGTTTTCGGTGTACCAGCCGGAAAGCTCCTGGGCTTCATTGTCTCCAGTAGAGGAATTGAAGCAAATCCGGCCAAAATCCGAGCTCTATCACAGTTGGCTATCCCAACGGACCTCAAACAAATCCAGAAATTAAACGGATGTGTGGCGGCTGTAAGCCGCTTTATCTCCCGCTTAGGAGAAAAGGCATTACCCCTTTATTGCCTCCTTCGGCGCACCGAACACTTCGAGTGGACGGATGCTGCCACAGCCGGATTGGAAGAAATAAAAGCCATACTGGCAACCAACCCAATCCTGGCTGCGCCAAACATCAGCAAATCAATGCTGTTGTACATTGCGGCAACTCATCAGGTTGTAAGAGCAGTGCTCATTGTCGAATGAAACGGACAAACATAAATTCCCCCTTCAAAAGCCGGTATATTATGTATCCACTGTCCTCACTCCATGAAAATCACGGTACCCACATTATCAAAAGATAGACTATGCAGTATTCATGACATCCCGGAAGTTGCGACACTACTTTCAAGAGTGTTCAATTACAGTAGCCTCGGAAGTGCCACTTAATGATATTATAAACAACCGCGACGCCACGGGCTGGATTGCCAAATGGGCCTCCTCCCATTCGACATAACATACAAACCTCGGTGAGCCATTAAGTCGCAAGTATTGGCCTACTTTGTCGCCGAATGGACGGAAGTCGAACTCCCTAAAGAGTACGACGCATACTCCAATTGGATCATGCATTTCGACGGCTCCAAAATGCTGGCTGGTCTAGGGGCTGGCGTCGTCCTGACGTCCCCAACTGGAGATACAGTTCAATACGTACTCCAGATACTGTATATAGACTCCAACAACGCAGCCGAATACGAGGCCCTGTTACATGGTGTTCGGATGGCGGTTTCCATGGGCATTCAACGCCTGGAGGTGCGTGGGGATTCGAACCTTGCAATATCCCAAATAAATGGAGATTTCGATGCCAAGGATCCGAAAATGGTGGCCTATCGCAACGCCGTCCTAAAGATGTTAGCTCGGTTCGAGGGGCTCGAATTTCACCATGTGGCTCGGGAAAACAATCAGGCGGCGGATATCCTCGCCCGCATCGGCGCAAAACGCGATGCGGTCCCCCCAACATCTTTTTGGAGAGGCTGTTTAAGCCATCCGTGGTATGGGAAGGGGACACCGGTAACAATAGCCCGGACCTGTCCAAAATGCCCGATATCGAACACTCTGACATAATCGGAGGCTCTGCCACCGAAATAACACCTTCAGCCCATGTAATAATGGCCATCATCACCTCGTGGACAGAACCATTCCTGTCCTACCTAACTAGGCAGGAACTTCCCGAGGACCAAAATGAGGCACGCTGCATAGCGGGGCGATCTAAAGCCTACAGGGTCCATGAGGGAGAGCTGTATAAAAAAAGCACTACCGGAGTCCTTCAAAGGTGCATCTCCGAAGAGGAAGGGCGGAAGCTTTTGGCAGAAATTCATGCCGGACTCGGCGACCACCACGCCGCAGCCCGGGCCCTTGTAAGCAAGGCCTTC
>NW_025256105.1:0-1863 GCF_018294505.1 Triticum aestivum
CACCCGATGGATCGCACGCGAGCGATCCGCCGCCTCCACCATGTGACGCGTGTACACATATCCTTCATGTCTCTCTTTCTGCAACGTCACTAGTGTTGCAAAATTGCCTTCCACAACAACAACCATGTTGCGAAAAAATGAAGACAAAAGAAAAATGACAAATATTTTTGCAACATTGTGTGTGTTGCAATTTGGTTTCTGCAACAACACTGATGTTGCCAAAATAGTGATGATTTTTTTGACAATGTCAACTATGCCAGAAAAGATTTTTGCAACATAAGCTTTGTTGCAAAGTATTTCCGCAACCCTGCCCTTGTTGCAGTAATGAGAACGACGTTGGATGATGGATAGCTGTACAACTGACAAATGCCGAGGCGGCGGATCTTTTAGAAAGATCCATCGGCTGACTCGTAGCGTGGTCCTTTCTCCACCCGCTGCATCCTTCAAAAAAAACCTTGGCAGTTAGTATCCGAGAGACGTTCCTCGTGTCCTCATATTACCAAAGTCATCCGAAATACGGCTAAATAAGGCCGTGAGGGTCGATCAGAGGACCATCTTCCCCGAGTTCTAACATTGGACTGCTGACCAAATGTCACACAAATCAGCCATGGACGACCATCCCCCGGCGGCTTACAAGTTACTGCTAGTACGATCCAGTCTCGTTCCCCATCTTAAAATACCACAGAAATTCCATCCCTTTCGCCATTTGATCCGACATGTTACTCGTGCATGCCTCTGCTGCTTGGCTCCCGCACGCAGCCGCTGGACGCGAGCTGCGCGCCCGCGGCGTGCGGCGACCTGACCATCACATGCCTGTTCTGGCTGCTCGGCCACCACGAACCGAGCTGCGGCTACCCAACCTTCGGTATCACGTGCGACGACCCCACCGGCGCCACGGTGCCCTCCCTCAGCAAGTCCTACCTCCGCCTCCTCGGCATCCGCTACGGCAACCGCTCCGTGGTGGCCTTCCACAGCGGCCTCGTCGCCGGCAGCGATGACCCCTGCCGCGCGACGCGGTTCAACGTGTGCAACAGCCTCGCACTCTCGCCGCTTATTGTTTGCAAGTAATGAATATAAATTACCTACAATATCTCGACCTATTACCAACATGAGAAGAACACAAGCCATCAAATTAAACTAGCATGGTCGAGTGCACGCGTGGGAGGGGCCCCGAGTGCGGATGACGCCTGGACCATAGGCCCCATTGATACATGTCTCGGTATTACAAGGCTATGCCTAGTCCTTCGCCCGAGGGGATTACTCACACATCGCAATCGAACCACAAAATGAGAGACATTGTAGATAGGCTTATTTGAAGATGGATGATTAACCGTCTTATAATGTCGCTAATCTCAATGGGGTCTTAATTGCAAGTACTGATCTTATGTAGATGGAGATGACAATTGTGGTGGAGAGACCCTTTAGATAGTGCAATATAGAGTTTCGGGGACACCTCATTGCGAACTGTACCTCGGCCCAATAAAAAAGATTCATGTGCGGGCGTCATAAAAGTGGTGGCACCTTGTACTACTGAGACGATACATGTAATATAAAATTTCAATATGTATAATTTTCAGAAATATATATGCATTTTTATACTTAATGTTTTAATATTTATTTTTTGTTTGACGGCCTTTAAAAGTCAAATTAGGATTTGGTGGTGAGTGTAATGTTTAAAACAACCAAGAGAAAACTTCGGAGGTCCATCAAGTTTTGCCTAGAATCACACATTATGTACTTTGCATACGAATGCATGGCTTACTGAAAATACAAGGGAAAAAACTCTAAGGAATTAAATATGTATCTTCAATGTTTCAATTGCAACTAAACAGGGATTATTCAATGAAACTGTTTCTGCCAAAA
>NW_025256106.1:0-1863 GCF_018294505.1 Triticum aestivum
CCTTTCCCCGCGCCCGTCTGCGCGTGTGGCCGCCGCGCCCCGGCCGTATGCGCACGTCGCCCGCTGTTCCCGCGCTTGTCGCTACTGCTCTCTGCTCCTTGCTGCCGCTGCTCTATGCTGTTGCTGCTGCCGGCGCCCGTGCGCCGTTAGCCGCTGTGCCTGACCGCCGTGGCCTCCCTTGTCCGTCCGCGCGCGTGCCCACTCCCGCAGCTGCCCGCCCGCGCTTGCGGCCGCTCCTGCCGCTGCGTTTCGCTGCTTTACTGCCACTGCTACAGTAACTGAATGTTACTGTAGCGCTGGCTAGCTTTTGCTATTTCTACCTTCTTAGCTCTCTGGATGGCAACAAAACTATGGTCAAACAAAGTCTAACTTCATTGAAATTAATTTGTGTTGGGAGTACACATGACAACCTCCAAATTATTCCATTGGACCAAATTCAAATACGGCATGGATTAATTCCTATAAAAATGACAAAAGTCTATGTTCTGTTAAGAGAGAAAACTGAAAAACAGATTTACTGTCTTAACTACTTCAAAGCTGTAAATGGACCTGTTACAGAAGCTGTTCAGGCTATCTAATGGCATGGCCTTGTAGTGCTGTTGATATAGAATAAAACACTTATATGTAGTGTCTTCATTAGATCTACATAACATTAGTTATAGCCTTCGGAAAACAGCCAAGTGAAGTTTAAGAAAAAAACTGAACAATTCTCAGACTTAGCCAATTTTCAGGAATTCCATAATATTGTTTAAACTTCGAAAATTCATAGAAAATAAACCGTAGCTCGAATGAAAAAACTTTGTACATGAAAGTTGCTCAGAACGACGAGACGAATCCAGATACGCAGCCCGTTCGTCCGCCATACCTCCCTAGCATAGCAAACACGCAACTTTCCACTCCGGTTCATCTGTCCGAAAACGCGAAACCCCGGGAATACCTTTCCGGATGTTTCCCCCCTTCGTCGGTATCACCTACTACCGCGTTAGGGCACACCTAGCATCGCGTATTGTCATGTTACGCTTTGTGTTGCTTTGATTGCTCTGTTATTTATTATGTTCCCCCTCCGTTACTTCTTTCCGGTAGACCCCGAGACTACCGGTGACCCCCAGTTCGACTACGGAGTTGACGACCCCTCCTTCTTGCCAGAGCAACCAGGCAAGCCCCCCCTTGATCACCAGATATCGCCTATTCTTCTCTATACTGCTTGCATTAGAGTAGTGTAGCATGTTACTGCTTTCCGTTAATCCTATCCTGATGCATAGCCTGTCTTTGTTACTACAATTGTTACCCTTACCTGCTATCCTACTGCTTAGTATAGGATGCTAGTGTTCCATCAGTGGCCCTACACTCTTGTCCGTCTGCCATGCTATACTACTGGGCCGTGATCATTTCGGGAGGTGATCACGGGTATATACTATATACATTATATACATGACACATGTGGTGACTAAAGTCGGGTCGGCTCGTTGAGTACCGGCAAGTGATTCTGATGAGGGGGCTGAAAGGACAGGTGGCTCCATCCCGGTAGAGGTGGGCCTGGGTTCCTGATGGCCCCCGACTGTTACTTTATGGCGGAGCGACAGGGCAGGTTGAGACCACCTAGGAGAGAGGTGGGCCTGGCCCTGGTCGGCGTTCGCGGATACATAACACGCTTAACGAGTTCTTGGTATTTGATCTGAGTCTGGCCATTTGGTCTGTACGCACTAACCATCTACGCGGGAGTAGTTATGGGTATCCCGACGTCGTGGTATCAGCCGAAGCTCTTTTGACGTCAGCGACTGAGTGGCGCGCGCCGCATTGGACCGTAAGCTCGCGCTTGTATTAAGGGTGCTAGGTCTGCTTCCGGCCGCGTACGCAACGTGC
>NW_025256107.1:0-1862 GCF_018294505.1 Triticum aestivum
CCTTGCAAAAGTGGACCCGGCACTCTTTAATCCGAATGGCATGCGGACAAAGCAGTATGTACCACATGGGGTGATGAATGACGTCCTCTCTTCATCTTCTTTGGACATGTAGATTTAGTGATACCCAAAGTATGTGTCCAAAAAGGACAGCAAATCACAACTTGAAGTGGAATCCACAATCTGATCGATGTGCGGCAAGGGAAATGGGTCTTTTGGGCAAGCCTTGTTGAGATCTGTGAAATCTATACAAAGCCTCCACTTCCCGTTAGCCTTCCTGGTTAGCACTGGATTTGCCAATGGGGTGCAGTACTCCTCTAACCAAACCAACTGCCTCAAGTTTCTTGATCTCTTTGGCAATGAACTGCTGCCTCTCCAAGGCCTGCTTCCGGACTTTCTGCTTGACAGGTCGGGCATGTGGGCAGACATCAAGGTGGTGCTTGATTACCTCCCTGGGAACACTTGGGATATCAGATGGTTGCCGGGGAAACACATCGATATTCGCCCGCAGGAAGGCAACGAGCGTGCTTTCCTATTTGCCATCGAGGGCTGACACTAATAGTGAAAGTACCATCAATGCCAGCCAGCCCTGCCGGGACCTTCTTCACCTGGGGTGCAGCGACCTTGGATCTCTTGCTGCTAGAAAACTCCAGCATGTCATCAACGGGTGCCATGCACTCAGTGGGGGCACGCTTCTCGGACTCTTTGCCGGAGTCTCTACGACCTCTCTTCTTTCCTTTACTTTCCTTGGCGGGAGCTGCTGCTGCCTTTGCTGCGACCGCGTCCCGGTACATCTTGTCCACACAAATGATTACATCCTTCTCATCTCATGGGATGGCGATGACTCCCAGTGGCCCAGGCATCTTCAAGGTGTTGTAGGCATAGTGGGATGCTGCCATGAATTTAGCCAGGGCCGGGTGTCCAAGAATCCCATTGTACGGTAGGGGGAGATTAACCACATCAAACACAATTAACTCCTTGAAACGTGTCGGTAACCTCTAGCTCTTCCTCTCCTATCTGAAGGTTGCTGATGACTGCCAGGGAAATCAGATTCAACCCGGCCCCGCCGTCCACTAGCATCTTTGTGACCTTGAGGTTGCGAATTGTTGGAGATACCAACAACGGAAAACACCCTACCATAGTGGTATGGCTAGGATGGCCCTCCTCGTCAAAGATGATGGGCGTACGGGAAAATTTGAGCGGCTTCTGGGCCTCTGGCGCTGGTTCAACGACATTGACTTCTCGTGCCCACCGTTTGAGCTGGCTATGAGAAGTGTGCAGAGATGCAACTCCGTCAAATCACAGGCATCCATGGCCTTCTAAAACTCCTACTCACTGGTTTCCTCTCCATCCTCTCCATCACTCTCATCATCACAGGTTTCCTTCTCTCGACCTCTAGCGAGCCTTCCTTGGTTCTGAAAGGGTTTGCTGGGGCAATTTCTTCACCGCCTCGACCCTTACCGCCAGCAAAATTCTGACCTTTTTCCTTATCACGCTTCTCATATTTTGCTTTCTGCTTCTTAACAAGCTGCTCAACCTAATAACACTCTTGAAGGTCGTGGCCCTTGGTCCGATGTATCTTGCGGTACCACCCATCACCTTTCTCGGCTTTCTCGGCAGCAGCGGCTTCCCGGCAGTCAGTGCACACGGTAGCGTCCTTGCCGGGGGCCTCAGCTTTGGCCTTCATACCGGTACTAGGTGCACCCGATCCTTCAACAGTCATCACGGCCTTATCCCTCCGCTTCTTACTGTGCTTCTTGCTCTTCTTGTAACTAGTTGATTCATCCTCATTCTCTGAATCAACATTGGTGCAATCTTCCTCTCCGGGCAACTTCCTTCCCTCCTCCATCCGAGCACACTTATCC
>NW_025256108.1:0-1862 GCF_018294505.1 Triticum aestivum
GGCGCAGGGACCGAGGGGAGAGTGGGGGTGAGTGGGAGGAGAGACCGAGGAGGCGGAGGCGTGGCGTCCTTATCCCCTCCTCGTCGCCAGCGAGGGGGTCTGGTGGCGATGCGCCCCTGTTCCGACCCGGGTCGGGGGAACAGGGGAAGGGGACGCGGCAGGGGGAGCTGGGCCGGCTGGGCTGGTCGGCTGGGTTAGCTGGGCCAGTTGGCCCAGGGGGTTTGGGGGGTTTTCCTTTCTCTTTCTTTCTTTCTTTTCTTTATTTTTCTTTTCTGTTTTATTTCATTTTAAAGTATTTAGTCATTTTCTAAAAATGTGTTTACTTCATCATAATTACCTATGCAATATTTGGCACCCCCCGAACATTTTTGTTTTGACTTTTGAAAACTTTGGGTGTTTGTCCCTAATTCATTTTTGAATTTGTAATGTTTTTGAACTACCACTTAATTAGCAACAGTAACATAGATGACATGGCATCATCAGGAGAGTTTTACTATAGCATAATTATCCGGGCGTTACATCTTCATTGAAAAATTCTTATTCAAGTATCCTTTTATGCTATCCAGAAATTCTATATCATTTCTAGTCGCCGTCGGAGCCGGAGTCCCCACCGGAGCCAGCGCCGCTTCGGTCGCCGGCCGTGACCGCTCAGTGACAGGTGAGGCCGCCCGGGCATTTGAGACGTGTTTAGAATGCCCGGTCGTAGATGCTCTAAGAGCAATTCCAAAGCGCCGACCCAAATAGACGACAATTTTGTCCACTTTTTGTCCGCTTGGGTCGGCCTGGCGGATACTAATGTCCACTTCCGCGTTTGGGTCGGCGCATGCGCCGAACGTTGGCCCGACCCATTTTGACGGCGCGTGAAAAAAATAAGCACAAACATTTTGGAAAAAACATTAATTATACATTAAAGCTGGCCACGAAGGCCGGCGAGAGTCCACGCGTCCACATTACATTAATTAAACATTAAAAAACTTAAACTATGAGGCGACACGCTGCCCTAGGCATCATCGTCGTCCACGTCGGGGCCGGTGAGGTCGATGAGCGTCGGCATAGGGCCGGCCCAGGGGAACGCCGTGTTCCAGACCGCAGCGATATCGGCTGCGGGCTGTACCGCCGCGGCCTGGCGCACCTCCTCCAAGTACTATGCATGTCAGCATTACTGATCCAGGGATGACACTAAAGCACAGAGATTAGACCGTTTGAGGTCTGGTCGCTACACGATGGTATCAGAGCCGACGCTGACTGTAGGACACGACCACTAAGCTAAAGCCCTAGATCACTACTCACTCTTCTCATTTCCGACTCCTCATCTTTTCTACTCTTTTAGGATGGCGGATGCAAGGAACAAGTTCACGCAACCGGATGAAGATACACCCTTTGGACGTCACCTGAAGGAAGTCACTAGATACCTGAACATCGGAGTACCAACCTTCACCGGAACCTACAACGCCACTTTACCTGAAGAGGAGTGCTGGACGGTTCAAGTTCAAGTCCCGGGAAGGACGTTCATGCCCGTCACTGAGCCCATAGAGTTTTCCTTTGATGCACCAACCTGGAGTCTAGGAAAGAGCATGGCAGCCCACATCACCATGGGACGCATTGGAGAAGTTTACCACAAGGATCTCAAGGATACAATCTACCAGATTTGTGGGCGCCGAGATGAGCAATGGGAGACGATCAGCACCAGGAAAGATAGATCAATTGCAACTTTCATCCAGGAGTTAAACCAGCACATTCGACGCCAGGAGAACAAGATGTGCGCAGGCATGTTAGAACTGAAGAAGGCCATGACCAAGATCACGGAGCTGGAGGAAGAACTCAAGTCTTCACGCGATGGATATGAGTAGGAAATAGCAACA
>NW_025256109.1:0-1862 GCF_018294505.1 Triticum aestivum
TGTTGCTATTTCCTACTCATATCCATCGCGTGAAGACTTGAGTTCTTCCTCCAGCTCCGTGATCTTGGTCATGGCCTTCTTCAGTTCTAACATGCCTGCGCACATCTTGTTCTCCTGGCGTCGAATGTGCTGGTTTAACTCCTGGATGAAAGTTGCAATTGATCTATCTTTCCTGGTGCTGATCGTCTCCCATTGCTCATCTCGGCGCCCACAAATCTGGTAGATTGTATCCTTGAGATCCTTGTGGTAAACTTCTCCAATGCGTCCCATGGTGATGTGGGCTGCCATGCTCTTTCCTAGACTCCAGGTTGGTGCATCAAAGGAAAACTCTATGGGCTCAGTGACGGGCATGAACGTCCTTCCCGGGACTTGAACTTGAACCGTCCAGCACTCCTCTTCAGGTAAAGTGGCGTTGTAGGTTCCGGTGAAGGTTGGTACTCCGATGTTCAGGTATCTAGTGACTTCCTTCAGGTGACGTCCAAAGGGTGTATCTTCATCCGGTTGCGTGAACTTGTTCCTTGCATCCGCCATCCTAAAAGAGTAGAAAAGATGAGGAGTCGGAAATGAGAAGAGTGAGTAGTGATCTAGGGCTTTAGCTTAGTGGTCGTGTCCTACAGTCAGCGTCGGCTCTGATACCATCGTGTAGCGACCAGACCTCAAACGGTCTAATCTCTGTGCTTTAGTGTCATCCCTGGATCAGTAATGCTGACATGCATAGTACTTGGAGGAGGTGCGCCAGGCCGCGGCGGTACAGCCCGCAGCCGATATCGCTGCGGTCTGGAACACGGCGTTCCCCTGGGCCGGCCCTATGCCGACGCTCATCGACCTCACCGGCCCCGACGTGGACGACGATGATGCCTAGGGCAGCGTGTCGCCTCATAGTTTAAGTTTTTTAATGTTTAATTAATGTAATGTGGACGCGTGGACTCTCGCCGGCCTTCGTGGCCAGCTTTAATGTATAATTAATGTTTTTTCCAAAATGTTTGTGCTTATTTTTTTCACGCGCCGTCAAAATGGGTCGGGCCAACGTTCGGCGCATGCGCCGACCCAAACGCGGAAGTGGACATTGGTATCCGCCAGGCCGACCCAAGCGGACAAAAAGTGGACAAAATTGCCGTCTATTTGGGTCGGCGCTTTGGAATTGCTCTTAGAGCATCTACGACCGGGCATTCTAAACACGTCTCAAATGCCCGGGCGGCCTCACCTGTCACTGAGCGGTCACGGCCGGCGACCGAAGCGGCGCTGGCTCCGGTGGGGACTCCGGCTCCGACGGCGACTGGAAATGATATAGAATTTCTGGATAGCATAAAAGGATACTTGAATAAGAATTTTTCAATGAAGATGTAACGCCCGGATAATTATGCTATAGTAAAACTCTCCTGATGATGCCATGTCATCTATGTTACTGTTGCTAATTAAGTGGTAGTTCAAAAACATTACAAATTCAAAAATGAATTAGGGACAAACACCCAAAGTTTTCAAAAGTCAAAACAAAAATGTTCGGGGGGTGCCAAATATTGCATAGGTAATTATGATGAAGTAAACACATTTTTAGAAAATGACTAAATACTTTAAAATGAAATAAAACAGAAAAGAAAAATAAAGAAAAGAAAGAAAGAAAGAGAAAGGAAAACCCCCCAAACCCCCTGGGCCAACTGGCCCAGCTAACCCAGCCGACCAGCCCAGCCGGCCCAGCTCCCCCTGCCGCGTCCCCTTCCCCTGTTCCCCCGACCCGGGTCGGAACAGGGGCGCATCGCCACCAGACCCCCTCGCTGGCGACGAGGAGGGGATAAGGACGCCACGCCTCCGCCTCCTCGGTCTCTCCTCCCACTCACCCCCACTCTCCCCTCGGTCCCTGCGCC
>NW_025256110.1:0-1862 GCF_018294505.1 Triticum aestivum
TGTTGCTATTTCCTACTCATATCCATCGCGTGAAGACTTGAGTTCTTCCTCCAGCTCCGTGATCTTGGTCATGGCCTTCTTCAGTTCTAACATGCCTGCGCACATCTTGTTCTCCTGGCGTCGAATGTGCTGGTTTAACTCCTGGATGAAAGTTGCAATTGATCTATCTTTCCTGGTGCTGATCGTCTCCCATTGCTCATCTCGGCGCCCACAAATCTGGTAGATTGTATCCTTGAGATCCTTGTGGTAAACTTCTCCAATGCGTCCCATGGTGATGTGGGCTGCCATGCTCTTTCCTAGACTCCAGGTTGGTGCATCAAAGGAAAACTCTATGGGCTCAGTGACGGGCATGAACGTCCTTCCCGGGACTTGAACTTGAACCGTCCAGCACTCCTCTTCAGGTAAAGTGGCGTTGTAGGTTCCGGTGAAGGTTGGTACTCCGATGTTCAGGTATCTAGTGACTTCCTTCAGGTGACGTCCAAAGGGTGTATCTTCATCCGGTTGCGTGAACTTGTTCCTTGCATCCGCCATCCTAAAAGAGTAGAAAAGATGAGGAGTCGGAAATGAGAAGAGTGAGTAGTGATCTAGGGCTTTAGCTTAGTGGTCGTGTCCTACAGTCAGCGTCGGCTCTGATACCATCGTGTAGCGACCAGACCTCAAACGGTCTAATCTCTGTGCTTTAGTGTCATCCCTGGATCAGTAATGCTGACATGCATAGTACTTGGAGGAGGTGCGCCAGGCCGCGGCGGTACAGCCCGCAGCCGATATCGCTGCGGTCTGGAACACGGCGTTCCCCTGGGCCGGCCCTATGCCGACGCTCATCGACCTCACCGGCCCCGACGTGGACGACGATGATGCCTAGGGCAGCGTGTCGCCTCATAGTTTAAGTTTTTTAATGTTTAATTAATGTAATGTGGACGCGTGGACTCTCGCCGGCCTTCGTGGCCAGCTTTAATGTATAATTAATGTTTTTTCCAAAATGTTTGTGCTTATTTTTTTCACGCGCCGTCAAAATGGGTCGGGCCAACGTTCGGCACATGCGCCGACCCAAACGCGGAAGTGGACATTAGTATCCGCCAGGCCGACCCAAGCGGACAAAAAGTGGACAAAATTGCCGTCTATTTGGGTCGGCGCTTTGGAATTGCTCTTAGAGCATCTACGACCGGGCATTCTAAACACGTCTCAAATGCCCGGGCGGCCTCACCTGTCACTGAGCGGTCACGGCCGGCGACCGAAGCGGCGCTGGCTCCGGTGGGGACTCCGGCTCCGACGGCGACTAGAAATGATATAGAATTTCTGGATAGCATAAAAGGATACTTGAATAAGAATTTTTCAATGAAGATGTAACGCCCGGATAATTATGCTATAGTAAAACTC
This sequence comes from Triticum aestivum, assembly GCF_018294505.1. NCBI lineage: Eukaryota > Viridiplantae > Streptophyta > Magnoliopsida > Poales > Poaceae > Triticum > Triticum aestivum. The sequence continues at coordinate 1,378 of NW_025256110.1, forward strand.
TCCTGATGATGCCATGTCATCTATGTTACTGTTGCTAATTAAGTGGTAGTTCAAAAACATTACAAATTCAAAAATGAATTAGGGACAAACACCCAAAGTTTTCAAAAGTCAAAACAAAAATGTTCGGGGGGTGCCAAATATTGCATAGGTAATTATGATGAAGTAAACACATTTTTAGAAAATGACTAAATACTTTAAAATGAAATAAAACAGAAAAGAAAAATAAAGAAAAGAAAGAAAGAAAGAGAAAGGAAAACCCCCCAAACCCCCTGGGCCAACTGGCCCAGCTAACCCAGCCGACCAGCCCAGCCGGCCCAGCTCCCCCTGCCGCGTCCCCTTCCCCTGTTCCCCCGACCCGGGTCGGAACAGGGGCGCATCGCCACCAGACCCCCTCGCTGGCGACGAGGAGGGGATAAGGACGCCACGCCTCCGCCTCCTCGGTCTCTCCTCCCACTCACCCCCACTCTCCCCTCGGTCCCTGCGCC
>NW_025256111.1:0-1862 GCF_018294505.1 Triticum aestivum
CTGCTCTGGTACTTCAAGCTGGCACGCCGCCCGGACGACTTCATCGGCGCCAAGAAGAGCGCGTACGGCAGCGCGGCAGGGATGTACAGGACGCATCTGTTCGGCTCCCCCAGCATCATCGCCTGCTCGCCGGCCGCGAACAAGTTCGTGCTGCAGTCACCCGAAAGCTTCGGCATCAGGTGGCCGGTGCCGGAGCTCGTCGGCATCACGTCGGTGGTGAACGTGGAGGGCAGCAGCCACGCCAGACTCCGTGGGTTCATCCTCGCCGCCATCAACCGGCCCAGCTCGCTCCAGACCATCGCCACCGTTGTGCAACCGCGCGTCGTAGCGGCGCTGCGAACGTGGGCGGATAAGGGTACCATCGTCGCCGCCACAGAGATTAAAAAGGTAATTTCTAGACAAAATTAAGCCATGCATGCGTGTTGTTTCATCTCAATTCACAATACTTTTTCAGAATTGCCAAAACATAGCCGCCTAAATTTTCTACTTTCCAGATCACTTAGTATTTGTTTAGTGGTGTTCATAGTAATAACGTCTAGGAATTTCGGTCAAGTTTCAGTCACATTTTTTTGTTCGATATGTATTTGTTTCAGTTGGTCAGTTTTTATGCAGTTGCACTTTTATTTTGTGCAAATGCACTTTGTTCTTTTTGCCGCATTTGCACTTTCACCTTTAAGTATTTTGTTTGTTGAAATTGCACTTTTTTGTGCAACTCATACATTTTTTTGGTGTAATTGCACTTTTGCCTGTGCAACAATTTTTTTTATTAGTGTAACTGTACTTTTGAGGAGGTGCAAAAACTGTCTAAAAATTTGAATATTGTTATTCGCCTGTTCTCTAGACACTCGCATAGTTAATTTAGGCACAATTTACCTTTTCTGAACTATGTTAGTTTTGTTTATTTTATAATTAGTTTTTTTTTAGAAAAGGAGGATGACTCCCGGCCTCTGCATCTGGGAGATGCATAGGCCACTTTATTGATTATTCTCGAGGACCTTACAAAATATTACAACAATGTGTCTGAATCCACCATCTTGGCAACACATGCCGCTACTCCTATCCAAAATAATGAAGGGGTGCTAGCTGGCCCACTACCCAAACCACTCACCTAAACCTAACATCAAAAGCTGGAACCCGAAACATATTCGAAAGCCCCAGCCGAGCCAAATACCGGGTCTGGGGCACAATCCGGTCAGACGCAGTCGTGTGTCGTCGCCGCCATCTTCCACAGGTCCGTCTTCAGATCATATTGAGGCTTCTACCTTGTCTGGCCACTCTGCCATCGACGTCACCATGACGACAGACATCAACCTCCTCCTGCGCGAGTCCATCTCCGTGCATCGGACGCTGAGCCTCCACAGTGTCATGCCGCCGATATTCGCCTCCATCGATGTGTGAGATGAAGCACCGCTCCACCATCCCCCCAGCCAGCACTTACTCCAAAACGATGCCCCCAGGAGGGAAAGCGATAAAACGTCATTATCGTCCGATCCGGAAGACCCAGATCTAGGGTTTCCCCAGGAGCATCCCGAGCCTGATGACGCAGACTGCAACGACGATGCCTCAACAAGGGAACGACATCTAAGACGCCGTCATCGTCCGCCATGACCGTAGTCGGCGCGATTTTCATCGGCAGTTGCTCCACCAGACGTGCGCCGCCGACGTTGCTGGTCCCTTCAACCGGAGCAAACTCCAAAACAATGCCCTAAAGAGGGACTACGACGCAAAAGCGCCGCCATCGCTCGATCCCAAGGAGATCTAGGGTTTTCCCCGTAGTTGCCCGCGCTGTCAAGGGCCAGACAAGGGTAGAATCCCGCGGATCTGCCCAGCTGCCGACGAGTCGCACCCACCACCGGGCCGAC
>NW_025256112.1:0-1862 GCF_018294505.1 Triticum aestivum
TGAAGTGTGAGTAGTTTACTTCAGACCTACGGGTCCATAGTTATTAGCTAGATGGCTTCTTCTCTCTTTTTGGATCTCAATACAAAGTTCCCCCCTCTCTTGTGGAGATCTATTCGATGTAATCTTCTTTTGTGGTGTGTTTGTTGAGACCGATCAATTGTGGTTTTATGATCAAGTTTATCTATGAACAATATTTGAATCTTCTCTGAATTCTTTTATGTATGATTGGTTATCTTTGCAAGTCTCTTAGAATTATCAGTTTGGTTTGGCCTACTAGATTGATCTTTCTTGCAATGGGAGAAGTGCTTAGCTTTGGGTTCAATCTTGCGATGTCCTTTCCCAGTGACAGTAGGGGCAACAAGGGACGTATTGTATTGTTGCCATCGAGGATAACAAGATGGGGTTTATATCATATTGCATGAGTTTATCCCTCTACATCATGTCATCTTGCTTAAAGCGTTACTTTGTTCTCTTGAACTTAATACTCTAGATGCATGCTGGATAGCGGTTGATGTGTGGAGTAATAGAAGTAGATGCAGGCAGGAGTCGGTCTACTTGTCTCGGACGTGATGCCTATATACATGAGCATACCTAGATATTCTCATAACTATGCTCAATTCTGTCAATTGTTCAACAGTAATTTGTTCACCCACCGTAATACTTATGCTCTCGAGAGAAGCCTCTAGTGAAACCTGTGGCCCCCGGGTCTATTTTCCATCATATTAATCTTCCAATACTTAGTTATTTGCTTTGCCATTTATTTTATTTGCATATTTATTTCTCTTTATCATAAAAATACCAAAAGTATTATCTTATCATATCTATCAGATCTCACTCTCGTAGGTGACCGTGAAGGGATTGACAACCCCTTTATCGCGTTGGTTGCGATCAGTTTATTTGTTTGTGTAGGTGCGAGGGACTCGTGTGTTGCCTCCTACTAGATTGATACCTTGGTTCTCAAAAACTAAGGGAAATACTTATGCTGCTCTACTGCATCACCCTTTCCTCTTCAAGGGAGAACCAACACAGTGCTCAAGAGGTAGCAAGAAGGATTTCTGGCGTCGTTGCCGGGGAGTCTATGCAAAAGTCAACATACCAAGTACCCATCACAAATCCTTATCTCATGCATTACATTATTTGCCATTTTCCTCTCGTTTTCCTCTCCCCCACTTCACCCTTGCCGTTTTATTCGCCCCCTCTCTCTCCATCCTCCCTCTCTTTCTCTATTCGCCTCTTTTTGCCCATTTCTTGTTTGCTTGTGTGTCGGATTGCTTGCTTATTGTTATGGCTAGTCCCCTATCTTCTCCGTTGTCTCCCGTAAATGAAGTTCTTAATTTTAAGCAAAGGGAAGGAGAAAACCTAAAAGACGCTTGGTATAGAATTTGCAATGCTCAAAATAGATCTACCAGGAAGCAATCTACTTCTATTCTTCTTCGCAATTTTTTATGTAGGTGCTATTCCTTGGCATAGATTTGTCCTTGATACCATTACCAGAGGGAACTTCTTGGGTAGCCACACTTTTGATTCCTATAATGCTATGATAGATTTGTTTGGCTCACCCCCTCTTTTGGTTAATGGAACTATGTTAACTTTGGAGCATGTAATGCAAAAACTTGAAATTATTGAAAATAAAGTTGCTACCGTAGAGTTAATTGAAAATTTCGATAAAGAGATCCACAACCAAATTACTCAATATGGATCTAAAGTAGGAGTCACTTTAAAAAATATTAAGGAGAAGAAACCCATAGTTAATGAAAGAATAAATCATGATTCCACTAGAATCGATAAGCTTGAGGGTATCATTACCAACTTGGGAACCGCTTTTTCTTCCGTAAAGAATACCCCAAGTCCTCCAACTAAAA
>NW_025256113.1:0-1862 GCF_018294505.1 Triticum aestivum
CATCCCTTCAGATGAACAGGCTCATGCTTCCTAAACTACATATCACCTGAATGTCTTGCAGGCTAGCAGTGATCATGGCTTTCCGAATAAACATGCATGTTGTCCTGTATGTGAAGTAAACAGTATCACTACCAGACATGAAAAGCAAGAATAAGATGTGCTCGTGTAATGTGAATCGTATGTCTGTGTGAAATATATAATAAGTGTGTAATCGGTGACTTTGCTTAGTTCTGTAAAAGTGAAGACATGTTGTCTACGTAATTTCCAGTTTTCATATGATTATTACATAAAACATGCCAGCTGGGCCATCTTCGCAAATTCGGGGCCGGGCGAAAAACTAAAATGGGGCCCAAATATTTGAACAATTCATATAACAACAGAATTAATATGCGTAAAGGATACTCTCACTTGATTACATGTTTTATTTTTGAACAATTCGTATAACAAAGTCTCGAGCTGAAGAAGAACAAGATGGAACATGGGTGATACCACGATACAACTTCCTGGTAATGGATTTTGCAATTTGCATGAATCGTTTACCTTCATAGTATGGAAACTGATAGGATTTTCTCCTATTGCTGTATGGCCTGATTATGGAGAGGGAATCCATCAACAGGTTAATTGAGCAGGCAATATTAGATGCGGATGGAAGAGGGGTCAAAGTGCTCAGGCTTGGACTCCTAAATCATGCATGTTGACAAAAGTTTTATTGCTTACGCACCATCGTTTTACTTTCAGTGAGATTTTGATGAATTTCATTGAATATTAATAATTTCAGTGGACAGCAATATCTTTACCTTTCGGCCAAAATATTTCAGTCATTTCACTTATACACAAGAATACAAATATTTTTTAAAATTTTCAATTTTTTTTGAATTTTAAGTGAACGTCTCGGTCCTTTGGCCGGAATGCAAACCGAAATCACTGAAATTCAGTAATTCTGGTAGGTGCTGAAATATTTCTGAATGATAAATTTAAAACCACGCGCTTAACTCACTCTTTATATTTTCTTTCATTTGACACTTAGCTTCTGATCGGATCAAAAAACATTCAGAATTATTGGCAAAAAACTATCTAAGGACAACCACGATTACTCAGACAAGCTTGTGGAACTAATATGGTTTTTACTAGAAGAATTACAAGAGTCAGATGCACTCTTTGCACAAAAATGGTTAGCGCAAACATATTAACCCTTATATTCTTGGTCCCAGGAAAAATAACTCAATGGAAGTGGTGAATTATTTACATAAAAGTGGGTGTTTCTCAGTGGAGGCGGTTCTAAGGTAGTGCATGCCACAACTACAGCTTTATGCGAGAGAGGTGTCCAGGTACCTATCACCTTTCTACTTTGTTGATTTCACTTAGTTTCTCACTGTTTATATGAATTGTTCTCATTTCTTGAAAAGGATGACTATAAATATACGAAATTTTGTTTAGGTAATCATGAACCAAAAGAAGGAATATGAAATTCTCAAACTGCAAGTTGCAGAGAGCAGCACTGGCTATCTGAAATTCTGCAGTGATGAAATACCTCAGATAAAAGTTACTGAATGAAAACACTCAAGAAACTTTCTAGGGTGCAGATATTGTAAGCGGGGTATAGTACTACTAGAGATATTGGGAAGGATCGTGAATGCTTCTATAAACCTTGCGAAAATAATACATCCAATGTTTTGTTGATGGAAAACAGTAGCACATATTATGCTATAGTGTCATCTACCAGCAAATGTCATGAAATTACAATGTAAGCCTATGTAGCTAGCATATATAGTGTAGGAACAAACACTCCAAGAAACAATATATTCAATGATTACTTCTTCACTGCTACAGATCTGGATAGGCGATATCATAGATGTTAAGCA
>NW_025256114.1:0-1862 GCF_018294505.1 Triticum aestivum
AGGTGGCGCGCGCGCGTGCCGGCGAGCGTCGGGCACACGCCCGTCCTCCTGGCAGAGGAGGAAGGCGACAGGGGAGGGGCCAGGCGGGCTGGGCCGCCTCCTGGCTGGGCCGGCCTGCTGCTGCTGGGCTGCGCAGGGGAGGGGAGGCCCAGGTAAGTCCCTCCTTCCTTTTATTTCTGTTTTTCTAATTTTTCTGACATTTGTTTTGATTTAATAAATATATTAAATCATTTAATTTTATTATGCCAATTTTTTACAGGAGCTGGATATACTATTCCAGAGCTCTTTTATAAATGGCATAATTTTTGGGCCATATTTCATATATATAGAAATATATTCCCAATGCAAATATTTATCGAATTAATCCAAATAGCCAAAATAAAATGTCCATGAACTCCTAAAAATATTGTTTTGATTTTTATCTCTGTCCAATATTTTTAGAGGGCATCATGAGCATTTTCTTGGACCCTTTTTGGAGAAATTTTTTTTGGGTCATTTTCAAAAATGATTCTGAGGGTTCCTCCAATCCTCATTTCAAATTTAAATGAAATTTAAATATGATGCACAAATGGCTAGCTAGCCTAGGTCATACCAGACTAGGGATGTGACAACTCGCCCCCACTTGAAAGAATCTCGTCCCGAGATTCAGGGGTCGATGGAAAGAAAGCGGGGTACTCCAGTCGAAGACGATCTTCTCGCTCCCAAGTAGCCTCTCTCTCGGAATGATGAGACCACTGAACTTTGAGAAACTTGATGTTCTGACGTCGAGTAACACGCTCTGCTTGATCAAGAATGCGAACCGGGTACTCTCGGTATGTGAGGTTATCTTGGAGATCAAGCGTTTCGTGGTCCACTCCGCGGATAGGATCCGAGAAGCAACGCCTGAGTTGAGAGACGTGGAAGACATCATGAACTCGAGAAAGATGTGGGGGTAGTTCCAATTGGTAGGCAACCTCTCCTCGTTTAGCGAGAATGCGAAAAGGACCAATGTAACGAGGAGCCAACTTGCCCTTGATACCGAAACGATGGGTACCCTTTAAAGGAGTAACCCGAAGGTAAGCTTGGTCGCCAATCTCATAAGTCATATCCTTATGATGACGATCATACTGACTCTTTTGACGAGATTGGGCTGTTTTCAAATTCTCACGAATGATGCAAACTTGCTCTTTTGCCTCCTGGATCATATCCGGTCCAAAGAATTGTCTTTCACCGGTTTCTGACCAGTTCAAAGGTGTTCGACATCTTCGTCCATAGAGAACCTCAAAAGGAGCTTGCTTGAGGCTGGATTGGTAGCTATTGTTATAAGCAAACTCGGCGAAAGGAAGACATTTCTCCCAATCCATACCAAATGAGATAACGCAAGCTCTGAGCATGTCTTCGAGAATTTGATTGACCCGTTCCACCTGACCACTCGACTGAGGGTGGAAAGCGGTACTGAAGGAAAGATGGGTTCCCATGGCAGTTTGGAAACTCTCCCAGAAATGAGAAGTGAAAAGGCTGCCACGGTCTGAATTGATCTCTAGTGGAACACCATGAAGTGACACTATTCGAGAAATGTATAAGTCAGCAAGCTGACTAGCAGTGATACTCTCTCGAACAGGAAGGAAGTGAGCCACTTTGGAGAGACGATCAACGACTACGAAGATAGCGTTATTCCCTCTCTTGGTCCTGGGAAAGCCGGTAATGAAGTCCATACCAACTTTATCCCATTTCCATTCAGGAATAGCTAAAGGCTGAAGGGTGCCAGCAGGTCTTTGATGCTCTGCCTTAACGCGACGACATATGTCACATTTAGCAATGAACTCAGCGATTTCTCTCTTCATCCTAGTCCACCAGAACCTCTGGCGTAGATCCTGATACAT
>NW_025256115.1:0-1862 GCF_018294505.1 Triticum aestivum
CCATCTACGCGGGAGTAGTTATGGGTATCCCGACGTCGTGGTATCAGCCGAAGCTCTTTTGACGTCAGCGACTGAGTGGCGCGCGCCGTGTTGGACCGCTTTGACGTAACCGCCGTGATCGTGTGGGTTGCTAGGTCTGCTCGCGGCCGCGTTCGCAACGTGCAGGTGTGCATAGGGCGATGGGCCCAGACCCCTGCGCGCATAGGTTTAGACCGGCGTGCTGGCCTCTCTGTTGAGCCTAGGTGGGGCTGCGACGTGTTGATCTTAGGAGGCCGGGCATGACCCAGAAAAGTGTGTCCGGCCAATTGGGATCGAGCGTGTTGGGTTATGTGGTGCACCCCTGCAGGGAAGTTTATCTATTCGAATAGCCGTGTCCCTCGGTAAAAGGACGACCCGGAGTTGTACCTTGACCTTATGACAACTAGAACTGGATACTGAATAAAATACACCCTTCCAAGTGCCAGATACAACCCGGTGATCGCTCTCTAACAGGGTGACGAGGAGGGGATTGCCGGGTAGGATTATGCTATGCGTTGCTACTTGGAGGACTTCAATCTACTCTCTTCTATATGCTGCAAGATGGAGATGTCCAGAAGCGTAGTCTTCGACAGGACTAGCTATCCCCCTCTTATTTTGGCATTCTGCAGTTCAGTCCACTGATATGCCCCTTTACACATATACCCATGCATATGTAGTGTAGCTCCTTGCTTGCGAGTACTTTGGATGAGTACTCACGGTTGCTTTTCTCCCTCTTTTCCCCTTTCTATACCGGATTGTCGCAATCAGATGCTGGAGTTCAGGAGCCAGACGCCACCGTCGACGACGACACCTACGACACTGGAGGTGCCTACTACTACGTGCAGGCCGCTGACGACGACCAGGAGTAGTTAGGAGGTCCCAGGCAGGAGGCCTTGCCTTTTCGATCGTTGCTACTTTTGTGCTAGCCTTCTTAAGGCAAACTTGTTTAACTTATGTCTGTACTCAGATGTTGTTGCTTCCGTTGACTCGTCTATGATCGAGCACTTGTATTCGAGCCCTCGAGGCCCCTGGCTTGTATTATGATGCTTGTATGACTTATTTATGTTGTAGAGTTGTGTTGTGATATCTTCCCGTGAGTCCCTGATCTTGTTCGTACACATTTGCGTGCATGATTAGTGTACGGTCAAATCGGGGGCGTCACAAGTTGGTATCAGAGCCGACTGCCTATAGGAATCCCCTTTCCAACTCCTTGGCCGAAGTTGAGTCTAGCCTTTACTAAACTTTTACTAACATGGCTGTGTGGCTTACGGGCCCACGTCGCCATTTGGTGGTATTAGGACCTTTTACTCCTTGTCTATACTCTGGAACTCTGAACTCTCTCTCCTATTTCGGGTTAAGTGAATTTTACTAAATCTAACATTAGGATCTCGTTATCACTATCACCCGGAGAGCCCCTTATTACTGATGATCGTCGGCTGCACGTGAAGACCCTGAAGATACTCTCCGCTGACAACCCGAGAACTTGTGTTCATCGCTTTTGCAATTCCCTTTCATCGATAAACTCCTATGGATAACCGCGTATACTCACCATTCTTACAATGTTTCGCAGTTGATCTTGTTATTACAAGATACCCCGATATTATCTCTGTTGTTCCGAGAATCATTGAGCTTACTGCCTTGCTGTTCTTTGTCACCTGAATACCCCTACGGATAATTCTCGCACTTACCGAGTATCCGCTCATCCCCAGTGGATTCAAGTATATCACAAAAGTGTTCAGAATGACATTCGATCTTCCGAAAATCCTCAGGAGCCTATTGCTCTTGAAATTCTTGCTTACTAGCATTATGATTAATCCCATAAGTCTCGAAATCTTATTGGCACC
>NW_025256116.1:0-1862 GCF_018294505.1 Triticum aestivum
TATATATATATATATATATATATATATATATATATATGAGTTTATGTCCTCTACAGCATTCACTTATTGCTATCTCTTCAAGTTGGTTTTTCTGCTAAGTGAATGTGATCGGACCCTTCCCCCTCTATGCTATACTCAACCCAATCTATTCACAAATTCTTCATGTGCGTTCTATTTGAAACTCGTTCAAAATCTTCAGTGTGTCCTTGTCAGCTGAAGAATTTGCGAACGGAACGTTAAAAGTTATATTATCCAAATTTTCGGTTTTGCCGCTCAAACCGTTCCGCATCCCACGAAATACTTATCTATTCACCCACGATCTAACACGATCTCCACTTCTCAGTACGTGGGTGACACATGTCAAGCGAATGAGAAGGGTCAGGGGCACATTCCTCCAAAATCTTCGGGCGAACAGTTTTTCACCGTGGCTATAAATACCCCCTCTCCCCTTCCTCACTTCCTTTACTCCGCTTGACCTCTCTACAGCTCGAGCTTCTCAAACCCTAGCGCCGCTGCTACTTCATCGTCGCCGGTGAGGAAGAGCTTCACTGCCTCGACCTCATCGCCGCCGTACTCGCGCTGGCCGCGGAAATCTCCACTCCGCCGCCGCCGTAGCCGTCTTCCTCCGCCGAGTTAGGGCGTGGAAGATCTGCACAGACGAACTTCAGTTCTCCACCTCATAGTTCGTCATGTTCTTCATCCAGGGTAATTAAAAGTTACTTTTGCTGCCCTCTTTGATTCAAATGATTTCTGCAAAATCTTCGAAGGTGTTTGTTCTTAAATTCTTCACACACTAAACACCTCACATATCATCTGCTCTTGTTTCGTTTCTCTAAGCATCATTTTTCTTCAAGATTCCTCGATTGTGTGGATCTTTGATCTGTACAACTCTGGAACCTAAGACAAAGAACTCTTAGTGAAATTCTTCAAGACTCATCTGGTCAAATTCCTCAAACTTCTTCTTTTTGAAAAATCTTCTGAGAACGCATATGACCTCTCCAAATTCCTCGCAACTATACTCTGTTCACAGGTACTCATGTCTGCTGCTGAATCACTAGGTTCTCATCAACTTAACTCATTTGCAGCGTTCCTCGAAGAAAAGTTGCATACTTCTTCAGAGAATTCAATTGTTCAAATTCCTCATCTGAAGAAAATGGCCGAGGGAAAGAAGCCACAGAAAGGAGGAAAGAGGCCTGAGGTCAACACTGCATTTGAAATTCCTGAGGACATCTATGCTGGGTACTGCACACCCCCTGAGGAAGATAAAAATCAGCGCAAGGTGCACATTCAGAAGATAGAGAGGAGATGGGCAAGAGAGTGGAGGGAGTACAGGTATGTGACTCCCAATTACATGAAGAAATTCGCACTCAATCCTCCATGCCCAAGACCTCCGTTGGCACCTGGCCAAGAAGCTGATCCCACCAGCCTCAAGCGTGGTGAGGATTATCCTGATGAATGGGCCAAGCGCCAGGCCAAGCTGGCTAGACAAGCCAGAGAAGCAGTGAGGAAATTCAATGAAGACTCTGCTGCTGCTGCTGCCGCTGAGGCCTCTGTCAAGCCGAAGAAATCCATGGCAAAGAAGCCTGCGCGTAAGCCAAGTGACCTTCAATGCCCTCAAGGCCAAGTTCCTCAGCAATGCCCTCACGGCCAGAATCCTCAAAGCCCTCACGACCAATTCCTCACGCTGCTCCTGCTCCTCCAAAATCCTCAGCTCCTCCGCATAAGTCCTCAGCTGCTCCGACCAAATCCTGAGCACCTGTGCATCTTGCCACGTGCCAAAGGACTACAGGCATCTCTATTGCCTCAGGAGCTTCAGCTAGTTCCTGAGCTGCTCCAAATTCTTCAACAGGACCCTCTCTGCT
>NW_025256117.1:0-1862 GCF_018294505.1 Triticum aestivum
TCGTTCTAAGCAAATAAGATGCAAAAACATGATAAACATCACATGCAATCAAATAGTGACATGATATGGCCAATATCATCATGCTCCTTTGATCTCCATCTTCGGGGCACCATGATCATCTTCGTCACCGTCATGACACCATGATCTCCATCATCATGATCTCCATCATTGTGTCTTCATGAAGTCGTCATGCCAACGATTACTTCTACTTGTATGGCTAACGCGTTTACAAACAAAGTAAAGTAAATTACATGGCGTTATTCAATGACACGCAGGTCATGCAAAATAATAAAGACAACTCCTATGGCTCCTGCCGGTTGTCATACTCATTGACATGCAAGTCGTGATTCCTATTACAAGAATATGATCAATCTCATACATCACATATATCATTCATCACATCTTCTGGCCATATCACATCACATAGCACTTGCTGCAAAAACAAGTTAGACGTCCTCTAATTGTTGTTGCAAGTTTTTTACGTGGTTTGTAGGTTTCTAGCAAGAACGTTTTCTTACCTACGTATGACCACAACGTGATTTGCCAATTTCTATTTACCCTTCATAAGGACCCTTTTCATCGAATCCGTTCCGACTAAAGTAGGAGAGACAGACACCCGCTAGCCACCTTATGCAACTAGTGCATGTCAGTCGGTGGAACCTGTCTCACGTAAGCGTACGTGTAAGGTCGGTCCGGGCCGCTTCATCCTACAATGCCGCCGAAACAAGAAAAGACTAGTAGCGACAAGAAGAATTGGCAAACTCAACGCCCACAACTTCTTTGTGTTCTACTCGTGCATAGTAACTACGCATAGGCCTGGCTCATGATGCCACTGTAGGGAATCGTAGCATAATTTTAAAATTTTCCTACGTTCACCAAGATGCATCTATGGAGTATACTAGCAACGAGGGGAAGGGAGCGCATCTACATACCCTTGTAGATCGCGAGCGGAAGCGTTCCAATGAACGTGGATGACGGAGTCGTACTCGCCGTGATCCAAATCACCGATGACCGAGTGCCGAACGGACGGCACCTCCGCGTTCAACACACGTACGGTGCAGCGACGTCTCCTCCTTCTTGATCCAGCAAGGGGGAAGGAGAGGTTGATGGAGATCCAACAGCACGACGGCGTGGTGGTGGATGTAGCGGTTCTCCGGCAGGGCTACGCCGAGCTTCTGCGAGAGAGAGAGAGGTGTTGCAGGGGAGGAGGGAGGCGCCCAAGGCTGTAGGTTGCTGCCCTCCCTCCCCCCCTTTATATAGGCCCCCTGGGGGGGGCGCCGGCCCCAAGAGATGGGATCTCAAGGGGGGGCGGCGGCCAAAGGGGGGGAAGGGGTTGCCTTGCCCCCCAAGGCAAGGGGGAACTCCCCCCCCCCTAGGGTTCCCAACCCTAGGCGCATGGGGGGAGGCCAAAGGGGGGCGCCCCAGCCCACTAAGGGCTGGTTCCCTTCCACTTTCAGCCCACGGGGCCCTCCGGGATAGGTGGCCCCACCCGGTGGACCCCCGGGACCCTTCCGGTGGTCCCGGTACAATACCGGTAACCCCCGAAACTTTCCCGGTGGCCGAAACTGGACTTCCTATATATAATTCTTCACCTCCGGACCATTCCGGAACCTCTCGTGATGTCCGGGATCTCATCCGGGACTCCGAACAACTTTCGGGTTTCCGCATACATATATCTCTACAACCCTAGCATCACCGAACCTTAAGTGTGTAGACCCTACGGGTTCGGGAGACATGCAGACATGACCGAGACGCCTCTCCGGTCAATAACCAACAGCGGGATCTGGATACCCATGTTGGCTCCCACATGTTCCACGATGATCTCATCGGATGAACCACGGTGTCGAGGATTCAATCAATCC
>NW_025256118.1:0-1862 GCF_018294505.1 Triticum aestivum
GGGATCAGTGGTCTTATGTCATCCTTCATGTGCATCTCAGGTTTTAGACCGATACCCACCTTGAGGGATACTGGCATCAATAAAAAACATTGACCAAAAATCAGCCCATGACCGAGGTGCTTAACCACCTCGGAAGCAGTTCGACATATAGCTCGGATGCAAGTGGCTGGCTCCTTAGAGGGCATTTCCAGCATTAAGCTCGGTTAAACTCCTTCAAACTTCTTTGAACCAAGGTGATTTATGACACCTCGGATAAAGTCTGGCATTGGAGCTCGGATACAGTCCGGCGTTGGAGCTCAGATACATAGTCCGACGTTAGAGCTGGGAAGAAGTCCGACATTGGTGCTCGGCTGCAAAAGATACCTCGAATGCAGTCCGGCGTTGGAGCTCAGACACAAGAGGACGTTGCCACCTGGGAACAACTTCAAACCCGAGGCATGGCATAAAAATAACAAGGCATTGATAAAGTCCGTAAACTTAAAGGGGCTCCTCGGATACCCAACGCGTAAACTCGTCGAATGCATTTTGGCGATCCTCAAGATAGAAGATGAGAAGATTTGTTGAACCAGTTTTCAAGACCAGCAACCGAAGATGAAGAACAGTTCGGAGGAATCGAGGAGCGTCCCTAACTTGAAGACCGGTTCAGGGGGCTACTGACGGTGTCCTGGACTAGGGGGTACTCAACGCGTCGTCTCCCGATCAGTTGGATTGGGCCGAGGACCCCCATGGCCGTATACTCATGGGCCAGTCCGGACAACTGCCGCATACAAGGAAGAATCAACAAGACTTGGCGATCAAGAGAAGGACTCCTCCCCCACCGGCGTATTCGGCTAGGACTCTTGTTATCCTAGGCCTCTGGTGCATTATATAAACCGGGGCCAGGCTAGTCGATAGACATATACAACAACAATCATACCATAGGCTAGCTTCTAGGGTTTAGCCTCCTTGATCTCGTGGTAGATCTACTCTTGTAACACACATCATCAATATTAATCAAGCAGGACGTAGGGTTTCACCTCCATCAAGAGGGCCCGAACCTGGGTAAAACATCGTGTCCCTTGCCTCCTGTTACCATTGATCCCAAGACGCATAGTTCGGGACCCCCTACCCGAGATCCGCCGGTTTTGACACCGACAAAGAGTTTTATGATGACTTTGAAGGTTGTCAAACTTAGACTGAAGTCTCTAAAGATTTTCAGTTAAGTCTTTAGTGCGGTCCATTTCATCACCCAACATATCATCACTTTTGTCTAGCATGTTCTGAAGTTTTTCAATAGCCTTTTGTTGTTTCACAGCAATCTTAGCAATTTTAGAGTAGCTAGGCTTAAGATTTTCATCAGATTCATCCTCACTAGATTCAGAAGAGGGGTATTTTCTTACCTTGGCACCCTTTGCCATGAAGCAATAGGTGGGAGCGTAGTCATCATTATCTTCGTCAGCCTTGTTGGTGAGGTCAATTTCTTCAGAGTTGAAGATGGACTTGCTGACGAATGCAGTAGCGAGAGCCAGACTTGCCACACCAGACTCGGACTCCTTAGATGCCTCCTCTTCCTCATGTTCCTCAGATTCAGCTTCCGAGTCCATTTCCTTGCCAATGAATGCCCAAGCCTTTATGGAGCTGCTCTTCTTGTGAGATGCAAATTTCGAGGATTTTGATGATGAAGATTTTGAAGATTTCTTCTTCTTCTTAGCGTCATCAGAACTGTAATCCTTGTATTTCTTCTTCTTTAATTCCTTTTCCCACTGAGGACAATCTTGAATATAGTGATCAGGTTTCTTGCATTTGTGGCAAAGTCTTCTCTTATAGTCACTTGACGAGGAATCACTGCTCCTTGAGGATTTTCCAAAGCGACCACGTCTTGA
>NW_025256119.1:0-1862 GCF_018294505.1 Triticum aestivum
AGAGGCTTGCCATCGAAGTGCGCTTGCCTGAGGTAGGAACGATACTTCATCAACGAGTGCTTGAAAAGCGCAACCAACCCTTGCTCGTCATCACAATCCAGTTTGCTCCCCGCCTATTTAAAAGAATCAAATCTTGTGTCTTCTATCAACAGAAACATATGCAATAATGACCATGAATAACATTAGTACATTACTTACGCGTAAGTTGCGGAGAATGACTGGAAATTTTTTTGTGTCTCGGTATAATCTTTCCATGAAGGAAAGATGCGCACAAAGTTCCTGACAACAACATCAGCTTCGTCTTCTAAACTGGGAAGAAATGGAACAGGGATCCTATTTGCTGCAATTTGGGCTCTCTCTGGTTCGAAAAGGGATTTGGCAACTGGATTTGGTGTACTCTTTGCTGGAATGGGGGTTTTGTGTTGTACAGCTAGCCAGTGCTATGTCAACTGGCATAATCATACTATTTGCTGCAGTTGGGGTCTACTGAGTTGGGGCATTAGAAATGACCAGTGTAGTAGGGCTAGAGTCTGCTAGAGTTGGGGTGTTTTGTGGGTTAGGTGATATTGCAACTACACCTAATGGGATATTTGATTTATCAGGTGCCACTACCTTTTCCAAATACTTTGCTTGTGCTCCTCCACGATCAGCAATCGCCCTCTTCCTTTTGAACGTCTGATACACAAGAACATCATTTGAATGGATAAATACGGTATGATGACAGATGGAATATGTACTGAAAATGGATAGGTAGGGCGTATTCACATACACGATGTGTAAACTAAGCTAATGGTAGTTCAACAAAGTAGAAGCAATGCAAAGCATCAGTTGCAAGATATGTGCGAGCAATGTAACCTTGGAAAGTTAGAGCAAGTACCTTGATGGGTGAATAAGATAGGGTATCTTCCTCTGACTCCTCCACTAGGGAGCTACATTGACTTAGGTCTCCCTCTAGCTCAGAATCACTGTTAGGATCATATTCTGAGCATGAATCTGTAGGTGGAGAGCGTTTGCATTGCATTGCATCCAGACTTGATTTCAGTTCCTTAATGCCAAGTTTGACAGCCATGGCATTGTTCTGCTTTATTCTTTTCATGCACGCAAGCTCATGATCATTATGATGCTGTTTAGAATCTGAGATTCATGAAAACATAGAAAGTAGTCAGATTATCTATGGAATGCATTGCGGATTCAACTTGGAGAGTGTCTCCCTATAAACCCCTGCATATGCAAAGTTCGCCTCCCCAGCCGTGCTGACCAGACCACACACACAAATAAAAACCCCTTATGTCTCTATAACAGGTAGGCACACATTTCAAAACTGAAGTAGGAACATTAGAATCATATGAAATTCGTATTTGAACAAATAAACTAAGAAATTATGAGTGGCATAATGTTTAGCTTCAAGGGTGGAGTGTTGGTAGTGCGACACAAAGCAAGTAGGCAGATTGTATTCCATGTAAAAGATCAAAACCTATGTAAAAGCTGGAAATGACACTTTCTTTCTATACAATGCAGTGTTTGTTGCCCACACATGATGGAAGAGATCACATAGAGAAATCCTATTCACTCATGTCTATGGTTCCAGTATTTAGAAACAGGGTGGTCCACCCTAAAAGAATATTGACAAAAAATATGACAAGGCAAACATAGATGTAGTGAATCAATCATTTACTTGTGAGCTTACTAGGACAAGTATGCAGAATTGTAACTGCAGTAAGAGACCGTCCAAAATCTGAATGAAGAAGTTTGTCTAGCACTTACTGTTTGCAACTAATCGACGTGAATAATTGGATATTATATCGAATGAGTAAGAAAGACAAGTAAAATTGTCAACAAACCTGGCTTGCAGTAGTAATCTA
>NW_025256120.1:0-1862 GCF_018294505.1 Triticum aestivum
TGCTTTGAAAACTGCTATGCGCACTCGTTGGGTTCCACCATATTATCAACGTGAACTGCTTCAGAAATTACAGCGCTTAAGACAAGGAAAAAATTCTGTAGAAGAATATTATCAGGAATTACAAACTGGCATGATTAGATGTGGTATTGTTGAGGAGAATGAAGCTATGCTTGCACATTTTCTGGGTGGATTAAATAGAGAGATTCAGACCATTCTAGACTATAAGGAGTATACTAATATCACTCGTTTATTCCATCTTGCTTGTAAAGCTGAACGTGAAGTGCAGGATCGACAAGCATTGGCGCGAACTAACTTTTCTGCAGGCCGACCTTCATCATGGACACCGCGTGCATCTTCTACTTCAACTGCACCAGCACCTCAATCAGGTGTCTCCTCCAGTCGTGATACAAGAAAAGAGGCACAACCACCATTATCTGCCAAGAGCGCACCTGCTGGGCCTGCACAGAGTTCTGCTTCTTCCATGGCATCAACAGGGCACACAAGTGATATTATTTGTCGTCGTTGTAAGGGAGGAGGTCATTATGCGAGAGAATGCAAATCTCTGTGTGTGATGATTGCTACCGCGGATGGTGGATATGAGTCCGCTAGTGACTATGATGAGGAGACTTTGTCTCTTATTACACATGAAGAACATGGTGGAGATGATTCTGATCATGAGATGCAATACATGGCTCCTAAAGACGCTGACAGGTATGAATGTTTAGTTGCTCAACGTGTTTTGAGTGTGCAGGTCACACAAGCTGAGCAAAATCAAAGGCACAATTTGTTCCATACCAAGGGAGTTGTGAAAGAACGTTCTGTGCGCGTCATCATAGATGGAGGGAGCTGCAACAACTTGGCTAGCATGGAGATGGTGGAGAAGCTTTCTCTCACTACAAGACCACATCCACATCCTTACTACATCCAATGGTTCAACAACAGCGGCAAGGTTAAGGTAACACGTACTGTTCGTGTGCATTTTAGTATCTATACATATGCTGATTATGTTGATTGTGATGTGGTACCTATGCAAGCATGTTCCTTATTACTTGGTAGACCATGGCAATTTGATAAAAATTCTGTACACCATGGTAGAAACAATCACTATACTCTTGTTCATAAGGATAAAAATATTACTTTGCTTCCTATGACTCCTGATTCCATTTTGCAAGATGATATTAATAGAGCTAATAAAGAAAAACAGGAGAAGAATAAGAGTGAAAATCAGATTGTGGCAAAAGAATTTGAGCAACAAATGAAGCCTAATAATAAACCATCTAGTGTTGCTTCTGAAATTAAATTGAAAAGTGCATGTTTATTTGCCACCAAATCTGATATTGATGAGCTAGATTTCAGCAAATCTGTTTGCTATGCTTTTGTGTGCAAAGAGGCATTATTTTCATTCGAGGACGTGCCTTCCTGTTTGCCACCTGCTGTCACTAACATTTTGCAGGAGTTCGCTGACGTCTTTCCACAAGACGTGCCATCGGGATTACCGCCTATTCGAGGGATTGAGCATCAGATTGACTTAATTCCCGGTGCTTCACTGCCAAACTGTGCACCATACCGTACCAATCCAGAGGAGACGAAGAAGATTATGCGTCAAGTACAAGAGCTTCTCGACAAAGGTTATATACGCGAATCCCTTAGTCCTTGTGCTGTTCCTATTATTCTAGTGCCGAAAAAGGATGTTACATCACGTACGTGTGTTGATTGTAGAGGCATCAATAATATTACTATTCGTTATCGTCATCCTATTTCTAGGCTAGATGATATGCTTGATGAATTGAGTGGCTCTACAATATTCTCCAAAGTTGATTTGTGTAGTGGATACCATCAAATTCGTATGAAATTGGGAGATG
>NW_025256121.1:0-1862 GCF_018294505.1 Triticum aestivum
TGGCCAACCTAGACCACATTTTTCTCTTTCTTTACTCTTTCTTTTCTTTTCCTTTCTTGTTTCACCAATCATATGCAAGTGATAAGACATATAAGGGAGAAAATGATAAGTGTGGCTGCATGACCAGACAAATAGGGGCTCAAAACAGATAGTCCGGGCGTGTCCGCGGGCATTTAGGGGGCTAGATTTGCTAAGTCCAGCTTCATCCCGAGCACTACGTCACCGCGCATGGATGGTAGCCAACCAACTTGGGTTACAACAAGCCACTGAAGATCCCCTTGGCACGAGACCACGGGTTCACACTGCTCGTTGGGGAGGACATATCCTTGTTCCTCCTGACCAACACCCTGACCAGCATCGGCAGTGCTCTCGCCGTGGTCTACGTCAAGCCCATGAGTCTGAACCGAGCTATTCGTGCACCATCTCGGCTGCTGCTCATGGTGTTGCTGGTGGGAAAACCGATAGGAGGCTCGTTTTCCAGAAGGATCATCATGTGTCCCCATCCCTCCTATGTAACAAGCTGATTTCATAAATGAAATCTTGGCACTGAACATCTTTGTTCTTGTGTTGTCTGCTGTAGGTCCCACTTGGTCTGGCTCAGGGGAAGGTGACGCACCTAGTGTGGCCGCCTCTCAAGATGGGCTGCGTCGAATACTTGTTCAACATTGTTTCAAATGGTTGATCAATATTTTTATATACATGATCAAATTTGTTCCATCATGTTTCTAATACATAGTCAACATTTTATATATACATATTTAACATTTTCCAAATGCTTGCTTAACATTTTTCAAACACTTGTTCTACATTTTTTCAAATGCTTGATCAACTTTTTATAAATACATGATTAAATTGTTTCACATACTTTTTTTGCATACATTTTTCGTATACGTGCTAAACATTTTTTATACACATTTAGCATTTCTCAAATTCTTGGTCAAATGTATTTACGTAGAGTGTTTTTCAATATATTTACTTAGAATATTTGTAAGTATAAACAAAAGTAAGAAAACAAAGCAAAAAACAAAAATGAAAAAATAAAACAGAAAATAAGGCTGGTGTATCCTGCGCGCTTGGGCCGGCCCAACTGGCGGCTCCCTTTAGCGAGGGTTTTCTCCAGTCTCGTTGAATGCGAACATAGGGGTGCCCATAGGGGACCTCCTATATGTCGCTCATTGCGTAGATATGGCAAAAAGAAAAATAGGAAATAAGCCCCGCTAAAACCAAAGTAGAACCGTCACAAGACTATGCTAAATGGGGCCGGCCTGCTTCAATATTCCTCTCTCTGTAAGCGATAAATATAGAAAACGCGCTATGCCCATAGTCCACCCGCTCGCTTGGGTGTTCTAGGCCGAAACGACCCATTGTACCGAGCATGCTCCGGACGCCATGTGTGCCGCGTCCTGGGCATGCGTCGGTGCTGGTCATCCCCTCCCCGTTCCATCTCACGACCATAACAAATTCGATAATTCTACACCTACGTAAACTAAAGAAAGTTTTAAATAGCCCCTTTCACTAATTATCATGTTTTCCTATTGGCCGCACGGCGTGGCAAGGTTCTGGAGCGATGCACAGGGGAGATCAACGAGCATTCGGGATGGGTCGGCCCGTTAAACATTTCAACGCTTTCGGTTTTAGGAAGTTTCTAGGTGGTACCCAGCCGGGTTTTTTCCGGTTCTGGGAACCTTCTAGGAGATTCCTGGACCGGTTTTACTTTTTATCTTTTTTTTTCTTTTTCCTGTTTCTTTTCCCCCTGTTTTTTCTTATCCTTTTTCTTCCTTTTTCATTTTCCCTTTTATTTTTCAAGTATTATTATTACTATTTTCAAAAAAAATTGTATTGCTCATAATTTGTTCAAAACT
>NW_025256122.1:0-1862 GCF_018294505.1 Triticum aestivum
GCCGGAAGCAGAACTAGCCCCCTTAATACAAGAGCAGGCTTACGTTCCAATCCGGCGCGCGCCGCTCCGTCGCTGACGTCTGAAGTGCTTCGGCTGATACCACGACGTCGGGATACCCATAACTACTCCCACGTAGATGGTTAGTGCGTATAGGCTCGTAGCCAGACTCAGATCAAATACCAAGATCTCGTTAAGCGTGTTAAGTATCCGCGAATGCCGAACAAGGCCAGGCCCACCTGTCTCCTAGGTGGTCTCAACCTGCCCTGTCGCTCCGCCACAAAGTAACCGTCGGGGACCGTCGGGAACCCAGGCCCACCTCTACCGGGATGGAGCCACCTGTCCTTTCAGCCCCCAACTCCGAACAGTATCACAGGTAATGTAACAGTGTAAAGTATATAGTATATGCTCGTGATCACCTCCCGAAGTGATCACAGCCCAGTAGTATAGCATGGCAGACGGACAAGAGTGTAGGGCCACTGATGGAACACTAGCATCCTATACTAAGCATTTAGGATTGCGGGTAAGGTATCAATGACTGTAGCAGCAATGACAGGCTATGCATCAGAATAGGATTAACGGAAAGCAGTAACGTGCTACACTACTCTAATGCAAGCAGTATAGAGAAGAGTAGGCGATATCTGGTGATCAAAGGGGGGGGCTTGCCTGGTTGCTCTGGCAAGAGAGAGGGGTCGTCAACTCCGTAGTCGAACTGGGCAGCAGCAGCGTCGGTCTCGTAGTCTACCGGAGAGAAGAGGGGGAAGAAACAATGAATACCAAGTAAACAGATGCATATCGATGCGTGACATGTCAAGAAGCAATGCTAGGCGTTCCCTAACGTGGTATGAGGTGGTACTGGTTAAGGGGGAATCATCCGGGAAAGTATTCCCGGTGTTTCGTGTTTACGGGCAGAGGAGCCGGAGGGGGAAAGTTGCGGGTTCGATAGGTTAGGGGGGTGTGGCGGACAAACGGACTGCGTATCCGGATTCGTCTCGTCGTTCTGAGCAACTTTCATGTTGAAAATATTTTAATCCGGATTACGGATTAAAAGATATGAATTTTAAAAGATTTTATTAATTTCAGGAATTTAATTAATTATTTAATTAATTTCGAAAATGCTTTTATGACATCAGCATGATGTCATGCTGACGTCAGCAGTCAACAGGGGTTGACTGAGTCAACCCTGACATGTGGGTCCAGTGGGACCCACCTGTCATTCTCTATTTAAAATAATTAGGGTTTAGGTTAATCTAGTTACAGTTTAATTAAACTAATTAGTTAATTAGTTTAATCTAATTATGATTAATTAACTTAATTAATTCCTTAATTAATTAATTAATTTAATTATTATTTATTTATTTAATAAATACTATTTTTATTTTATTTTTTTTAATTCTTTTTTTTTTATAAAACGTTCTCGGGGCTAGGCCCCACATGTCATTGGCCCTAGGGGCATCACGGGGGCCGGGTTACGGGCGCACCCGAACGGGCGATGGCCCTCGCGGGTGGGGCTTGCTTGCCAGGACGCGGGACGAGGCCGTGGCCACGGCAGGGCTCGCCGGCCGGCCACGGCAGGCGAACGCAGGGGGCGGCCCGGTGCATCGCCCGGGAGCAAGGCAGCAGCAAGGGGCTGGCCACGGCGCGGGAGCGTGGTGGCAGAGAGGGGCGCGGCCCGACATCGGTGCGGTGTTGCCCGAGAGGGCCGCCGGCGAGCAGCACAACAGAGGGGGAAGGCGAGGCCAGGGCGCGGCCGGTGGTGCCGGAGCACGACCAGGGGGCTGAGCGGGGTGCACGGCCCAGACCGGCGCGGGGAGGCTGCGGCCCCGGGGCAGCAACAAGTGCGGGCGGCGGCAGCGGTCACGAGC
>NW_025256123.1:0-1862 GCF_018294505.1 Triticum aestivum
AAAGACTTCTTGCACTCCCGAGGAAGTACCGGCTCTGGTACATGCATCTCATATTCATATGTTTGACTCGTTGTTACTTCGTTGTCAAGGGCAGTATTGAAATGCTGATTAGGGTCATCGTCGGCCTCCTCCATGTCATGATCCCTATCCTCTTCCATGGGGCAGATGGCATCATCTGCTGGCGGAACGGTTGGCCCTCCTTCCTCATGTCTCTCGATCTCAACAAGCAGCACAGACGATGGTTGTACTTGTGTAGGTGGTGTTGTGGTCATACCTTCATGAGGTCCCGTTGGTGTGCTCCCGGCCACCTCGACACGAAGAAGATTTTTCGGCCACAGGATCGGCCAATTTTTTGCATTGGCCAAGCTGCGTGGGGGTCTCGTCATCCTCTCCATCGGTTTGTATCGGACGAGGAAGACCCTCATAGCCCGCTTTCACACTCGCCATGGAGACCCTTAAGGCGTTATCAGGCATCTGTCGGCGGTGAAACAATCGATCCTTAGGCTTCACTATAGTACCCTTCCCCACATCCACCAACCCGCCCTTCATGTTGTAAAGGAGGGTGCATGGAGTGGAGTCGGACTACAAAGACATATACATGCGGCGTCAGAGGTCCAAAAAGAATGGCAACTGAAGACTAATTAATTAGTTGAGTTGATGAAGGTGCGACGACGCGTATTTACCGTGAGGGCGTCGAGCTCAGCCAATGTCGATGGCCCGACATTCATGCCAGAGACAGAGCTAGGGATGCTGTGAGAGGTGGGCGGAGGAGCAGGTGCTGGAGGAGGTGCGGGTGCGGTTGCCATACTAGGTACGGGTATGGGTGCGATGTTCATTGAGTTGCTCCCGGTGAAGCTGGGCATGGGAAATTCACTTGGTGGCGCATTTGGATTTTATTACACCCATGTGACCACTGTTGGAATCAAGGTTGTAAAGGCATCCACGAAATCAGATCTACAGGCAGCGATTATCTCAGCTTTGTTCTCAGCTTTTGCTTTCTTCATCACCCGCGCCACCTTCTCGTTGATAGTCACTTGTCTGAACTTCTTTCTCTGTCTTTTGGCCTCGAGGTCCTCGCTATCATAGTACTTCCAACTGGCCCCATCCTCGGTGCCATGCACACGTGCATATTGCGGCCGCTGGCCGGGCGGGTGTCCCATCATTATGTTCATGGCCCGGTTGAAAGGAGTGTCCCACTTGTACTTCACCGACGACTGAGTCGACTCAGTTGACAAGTCGCTCTCGACCGCAAGCTTGTGTTGCTCTCTCTGCAAAATGGGCCGTGAATCATTTACGAATGCGACTAGAATGTAGTAGACTTCGTTGATCAGAACCTAATATGTAAGGTGGTAAAAGGATAACTACCAGTAATCTTATGAATTTCCTAGTCGCCCCATCGGTGAAAAAAATATTTTTCTTGGGGTTCCACGAGAATCGGGCCCTGATGAAGTCGTGCTCCTGCTGGTCGGTGAACTTAGCCAATGGGTCTGGGATCCCCAGAAGTTCACGTTCTGTGTCCTCCTTAGCCCACACGGGCCTCTTTCCCATGTAACCACGACTTCCAAGGTGGTGGTGCCCATGTTCTTTGCCTGCAGCTGCTTGCCTCTCTCCGACTTGGCCTTGGCAGCTTCTTCATTGCAAGTCTCCTTGAACTTTTCAAAGTCCTCTATCGTAATTTTCGGATTGTCTGCAACAATCTCGGCATAGGTTTCATGGTCTACTTAAATCGCCTTTTTCACCCTAGTTTTCCAAGCGCTCAATGCATTGCTGAACTTCCCTAGGGCTTCATTGTTGATTTTTTTCATGCCATCATCATCCCATGGGTCGACTTCGTCATTACGACCGGGGAACAGGAATCTTGC
>NW_025256124.1:0-1862 GCF_018294505.1 Triticum aestivum
AAAAAAACGTATAATATATCAAAAAATTCAGCACGAAAATCCGCATCCGATGGAGACCGCCTACGGCCTGTTTGCAATTTTCTAGAATCCTCAAATTCCAAAAGGAAAAAAAAGATATGATCAAATTTAAGTTTTTTAAATTTTTTTTTGTTAAATCTGGTCAAACTACTAATTCAAGAAGTATTAATGTTACTACATAATTATTCAAGAATATTAGTGTTACTAAATAATTATTTCAATTTTTTGAATTTTGGTCAAATCTGGTCAAACTGTGGTCAAACTATGGTCAAACTTATTCAAGAAATATTAGTGTTACTAAATAATTACTGTTTTTTAGAATAATAGTTTTAAATTTAAACAGTGAAATGTGTGACTTTATGCTCAAGCTAAACTCCTGAGGGTTAATAGGATTGGCATCTTACTATTGTCAGGAAAACAACAAGTGCAGACTTGGAAATGAAGGAGAATAGAACCCGAAAGTTAAGCGTGCTCGGGCTGGAGTAGTGAGAGGGATAGGTGACCGGTCGGGAAGTTAGATGATTTGGAATGAGTGGTCCACACTTGAGCAGTTAAGAGAGGTGATTAGAGACTAAATCACCAAATAATTCAGAAAAAATAAAAATCGAAAAAATAATCAAAAAAATTTCCAAAATTTTCAAAAAAAAACCTTTAGTACCGGTTGGTAACACCAACCGGTACTAAAGGTCCCCCATACTAGGGCGCGAGCTCACGCCACGCGGGGGGAGGGGGGGCTTTAGTGTCCACCAATTAGTGCCGGTTATGAAACCGGCACTAAAGACCCTTACGAACCGGTTTTAAAGCTCCGTTTTCTACTAGTGGCTACATCTGCAGATGCTGCTGGGAAGTACAGCGCTCCTGGAGTGGGTGTGAAAGAACATGTTGCTGACAGCGAGCACTCATCGCAAATCGAGCTCGACGGCGGAAGCTTAGCAAGCCCTACATCTATTCTGAATAGCTGCTGTTCGCTGGCTCGACCCAACTCCACAGTTGGTTTCCTTATAAGAAAGCCTAGGCAGAAAGATGCTGCACTCTCCTATTTGCTCTTTGCTGCGAGATGCACTACGTATTTTGTGCTTTCTGAAAAAATGTTTGCCTGTCTTTTAGTTATTCCTAGGTCCTAGCATGTAGTCCAGGTTTCAGTCTGTTAGCTCTGTGTTTAGTTGTGGCTGGTCCTCTTATAACAACCACCAGGAGCCTGTTCCTTTCTGTATTTTGGTTTGTTTTGTGTGGAATTATGTAACGGACCCCGTTTTGTGTTTCGGGCTTCTATGCAATGGATGGAGCCGGGGAACCCTCCCTGTTGTGTTTAGAGAAAATACGCTGACAATATTCGGACGGTCGGGGAGGAATCGTCGGAATCCGATCAGATATTCTTCACCAAGCGCTCTCGATATGAAGCAGTTGCAACCGCCCGCATCAAATACCAACTTTTACATGCTAATTTAGGTCTTCTGCCAGATGCAGCAAACTTTTGCTACAGTTTTCGTTCTAAAAAGGATCTCACTATATCACATCTACTTCCTCCATTCCAAAATATGAGATATGTCGTTTTCTTGTTTTCGCGTTGTTTTCTTATTTGTATTTTTTCCTTCCGGCCCGCCGATTGGAGCGACAAAAAAATGCACGAGACACAGTGCAACGCCTACGAATCCAAACTCTGAACCATGTGTACTGGTCATCGCAGGCTCGTACCACTCCAGCCCATAGTTGCTACCATTTTTTAGGAAGAGGAGATTATGTCAGAACATAGTCCAGCGTCAAGATTTGAACACTATATTCCACTTTTTTCAAACCTTTCTTACAAATTTTGAACTTTTTTTTTGAAATGTCGAATCTTTTTG
>NW_025256125.1:0-1862 GCF_018294505.1 Triticum aestivum
CTGCTCTGGTACTTCAAGCTGGCACGCCGCCCGGACGACTTCATCGGCGCCAAGAAGAGCGCGTACGGCAGCGCGGCAGGGATGTACAGGACGCATCTGTTCGGCTCCCCCAGCATCATCGCCTGCTCGCCGGCCGCGAACAAGTTCGTGCTGCAGTCACCCGAAAGCTTCGGCATCAGGTGGCCGGTGCCGGAGCTCGTCGGCATCACGTCGGTGGTGAACGTGGAGGGCAGCAGCCACGCCAGACTCCGTGGGTTCATCCTCGCCGCCATCAACCGGCCCAGCTCGCTCCAGACCATCGCCACCGTTGTGCAACCGCGCGTCGTAGCGGCGCTGCGAACGTGGGCGGATAAGGGTACCATCGTCGCCGCCACAGAGATTAAAAAGGTAATTTCTAGACAAAATTAAGCCATGCATGCGTGTTGTTTCATCTCAATTCACAATACTTTTTCAGAATTGCCAAAACATAGCCGCCTAAATTTTCTACTTTCCAGATCACTTAGTATTTGTTTAGTGGTGTTCATAGTAATAACGTCTAGGAATTTCGGTCAAGTTTCAGTCACATTTTTTTGTTCGATATGTATTTGTTTCAGTTGGTCAGTTTTTATGCAGTTGCACTTTTATTTTGTGCAAATGCACTTTGTTCTTTTTGCCGCATTTGCACTTTCACCTTTAAGTATTTTGTTTGTTGAAATTGCACTTTTTTGTGCAACTCATACATTTTTTTGGTGTAATTGCACTTTTGCCTGTGCAACAATTTTTTTTATTAGTGTAACTGTACTTTTGAGGAGGTGCAAAAACTGTCTAAAAATTTGAATATTGTTATTCGCCTGTTCTCTAGACACTCGCATAGTTAATTTAGGCACAATTTACCTTTTCTGAACTATGTTAGTTTTGTTTATTTTATAATTAGTTTTTTTTTAGAAAAGGAGGATGACTCCCGGCCTCTGCATCTGGGAGATGCATAGGCCACTTTATTGATTATTCTCGAGGACCTTACAAAATATTACAACAATGTGTCTGAATCCACCATCTTGGCAACACATGCCGCTACTCCTATCCAAAATAATGAAGGGGTGCTAGCTGGCCCACTACCCAAACCACTCACCTAAACCTAACATCAAAAGCCGGAACCCGAAACATATTCGAAAGCCCCAGCCGAGCCAAATACCGGGTCTGGGGCACAATCCGGTCAGACGCAGTCGTGTGTCGTCGCCGCCATCTTCCACAGGTCCATCTTCAGATCATATTGAGGCTTCTACCTTGTCTGGCCACTCTGCCATCGACGTCACCATGACGACAGACAGCAACCTCCTCCTGCGCGAGTCCATCTCCGTGCATCGGACGCTGAGCCTCCACAGTGTCATGCCGCCGATATTCGCCTCCATCGATGTGTGAGATGAAGCACCGCTCCACCATCCCCCCAGCCAGCACTTACTCCAAAACGATGCCCCCAGGAGGGAAAGCGATAAAACGTCATTATCGTCCGATCCGGAAGACCCAGATCTAGGGTTTCCCCAGGAGCATCCCGAGCCTGATGACGCAGACTGCAACGACGATGCCTCAACAAGGGAACGACATCTAAGACGCCGTCATCGTCCGCCATGACCGTAGTCGGCGCGATTTTCATCGGCAGTTGCTCCACCAGACGTGCGCCGCCGACGTTGCTGGTCCCTTCAACCGGAGCAAACTCCAAAACAA
Source organism: Triticum aestivum (assembly GCF_018294505.1). Lineage (NCBI taxonomy): Eukaryota > Viridiplantae > Streptophyta > Magnoliopsida > Poales > Poaceae > Triticum > Triticum aestivum. The sequence continues at coordinate 1,702 of NW_025256125.1, forward strand.
TGCCCTAAAGAGGGACTACGACGCAAAAGCGCCGCCATCGCTCGATCCCAAGGAGATCTAGGGTTTTCCCCGTAGTTGCCCGCGCTGTCAAGGGCCAGACAAGGGTAGAATCCCGCGGATCTGCCCAGCTGCCGACGAGTCGCACCCACCACCGGGCCGAC
>NW_025256126.1:0-1862 GCF_018294505.1 Triticum aestivum
GATGACCCCACTCATCGTCAACAGGCACCACGGCAGCTACGTCGAGGCCCTCCAGATTGTCATTATGCTGCCCGAGAACCCCTGGTGAGAACTCTCCATGTCACAACTTCCCAGTGAGGTGTTAAGAAGTGAACCAGTTGTCTTGATTGAATTTGTGATGCACAATGCATAGATTGTGGAATGTGGTGTACTCCCTCTGTAAAGAAATATAAGAGCGTTATCACTACTTTAGTGATCACTCTTATATTTCTTTAGAGAGGAAGTAGATACTATTTGCTACATGGCCAATTATCTCCTAATGGTGTTAAGAAGTGACCATATATTCATGTATAAGAAAATTTTACTTTGATGCTAGCTATTTCTAGATATCGCTGTTCTATTTCTAGATATTTGTACAATTCACTCGCTGTCGCAGTGGACTAGTTGCTAGTTCTTTTTCTTTTCAAGAAGACGCAAAAGCATCTTTGCATTTCATTGCATTGGAAAGACGAGAGAGAGAGTGCATGCCTCCTAGGAGGTTATAGTTACAGAATCCCAACGCCCGATCAGTGGACATCCCAGGAGGCTAGTTACTACTGTTTGTCGACATAGTCTCGCACTCTTGTTGTTCACCAAATGGTCGATGCTCCACTAGTGTCTGCAATCATACCTGAAGATGGTTTCTCAGGATGAGAATCTGAGAGTTCTGTTTGTTTGGCAGATATCGGGAGTTCCAACATCTGGTGGAAATGCCTTAACGAGTTGATTGCCACTGATGAAACTTTTTATTATTATTTTGCGGATGGTGAAACATCCTCTTCAAGAACTATGGTAAATTGTTTTTATTTCATGAACCCTTTCCTGTGAAGATTCAAAAAGATAAAAAAAATCACATTCAAAGTGGAATAAAAGAACCTAGGGTGATGAGTTTTTATCCTTGGTCATATAAGAATTACTTTATTTGTAACCTAGAGTAGTTAGTAATTTCGCTGGAATCAAATGCACATTCTACCATTGTATGGCTTTATTTCGTCATGGCACATACATGTAGGTATTTGGTAAAATGTACTCCCTCGTCCCAAAATAAGTGACGTGGTTTTAGTTCAAATTTGTACTGAAACCACGTCACTTATACTCCCTCCGTCCCAAAATAAGTGACGTGATTTTAGTACAAATTTGAACTAAAATCATGTCACTTTATAATATTGTCACCCTTTGTTGTGCCCTGTAGCTTTCATAGCCTTTTGACTATAAACTACATGCAGCTAGTAGTAGTTGTGTATACTTTGTTGGCATAAATTGATGACAGTCTTGTGGCTGACTTCTGGCAACATAAAGACTGGTCCCAAATCCAAAGTTCATCTGTTGACTTTGAGCAATCTTTTGCAACACAATCTTTGATGAAGTTTTTTCTTTTGAACAAATTATTATTTTTTATACTCCGTACATCATGCTACTGATGTTGCGATAGCTGCTCTTCCTGCCACACCACACAAAGATTTATTTTTTTACCAGTTCGTAGGTCAATGAATTACCTCAGTGGCAATGCTTATGTTAGCTTAAGCATAGTTAGTTTGTTGTTGTTAATGGCAATGCTATTCGTACATAGCACTTGACAACATGTTGGTTGAGAATTGCTGTACATGTTAGGATTCATGCTAGACTATTCTCGTGGATGACAATCTCCTAGATTATTTAGATATATGGCTTTAGTGTGGTTTATAGTCATGCTCCTGATGTTGACGAGGACATCATTGGGTCGTACCTCAACCTCGAGGCGATGATGACGCCGACTCACCGCACCAGGTGGCTCTCTGCTCAAGTAGCGGAGCTACAATACGAAAGATGGGCAGGCCAGTTCAAAGGAAATCCACTATTGTTTT
>NW_025256127.1:0-1861 GCF_018294505.1 Triticum aestivum
CAAAACGCACACAAGTTTTTCATACGGACTCCGAATTGGGTGATTCTTTTTTTGTTGGAAACTAGATTTCGTGCACTTTCCAACCCAATAGGAATCACCTTCAAATTCGTCCGGAGCGTTGAGTTGTGGACGAAACAATCTGATGCTGCAGCAGAATCCGAGTCAAACTACAAGTCCAAAGGTGTTACATCACCTCCACTTGGGCCCATTGGCCTTGTACGACCTAGATTTAGTTTTAGGCTGCCTTGGGACGTCCTCCCACCTCCTTGGCCGCCACCCCTTGCTCCTATATAAGTAGATCCATCTAGTAGCTTTTTCTTGGGATTTGTTTAGTTAAAAGTTAGCCATTGCAACTTCGTGTACTTCGTTTGTGTCCAACGACCAGACCAAGACCGCTTCCGGATCCCCACCATTATCAATACTTCATATATATTTGCAATATTCAGATTGCTTTATCATATTCTTGCTCGTTCTTTGATTGCTTGCAGGAATAGACCTTCGTGGTCAGGTTGATCGTGCTCCGGCGTGGTCAATAACCTCTCGGAGTTGGTTTAGCGATTGCTAAGGCGCGACGTCCTCGCACGTTCGTAGTCGGATCGTCAAAGTCGACTTCCACCAAAGCGAAATCCACCATCTCATCGAAAGACGGGACACCTTTGCCTCTATCAAGTGGTATCAGTTTTCAGGTTGCTCGGTGAGAATTTCCAGTTTTTCCTAGATTAGATTTATTTTCTTACCTATTGTCCAAGAAAAAGCCACACAAAAAAAGTTAGATATGTTCATCCTTTATCCAAGCCAGTCTGAGCCTTTGCAATTTTCTATTCATTGCTTGCATAGTTGAATTATCGGTTGCATCGTCGTGTAAGTTGCTGGTCTTAGCGTCTAGTTCCTTTAGAGTTTCGAGTTCTGTTCACATTAGTCACGCCGCCGCTGCATCATTATCCCTTCCGCTGTCCACCATCCCATCTATTAATTTCCACCACGTGCTACGCACTGTTCATTGTCATAATCATAGTTGAGGTCATTCACATCTTCGCCTGATCCAATCTGCATCTTATCTAGTTTGTCTTGGGAAAAAAAAAGATAGAGAAAAAAAAGAGAAAAAAGGAAAAAAAAAGAAAAAGAGAGAGAAGAAAAAGAAAAAAAAAGCGTGAGAAAAAAAAGAGAGAAGAAAAAAAATTGGATCTATCTAGAATCAATCTCGTACCTGAATTCGGATTGGAATCTGTTTTGCCCACTGTTCAGTAAAACAGGTGTATCTTCATCATACGAAGTCCATTTTGGCTCCGTGAGTACTCAAATTGAAGCTAGCGACGAGCCGCATCTAAATAGTTGCAGAAACTAGTTCAATATTTGACACCTCAAAATCGGTTTCTAAATAGGTCTTTTTGCCCTCTGAAGTTCATGAACACAGCTTGTTCCAATTTTTCAGGCCAGTTTTAGAATTCTTTGACTCCTCATATCAACTCGGAATTGAGTGATTCTTTTTGCATTGGAAAGCTTGAGTTAGTAGCATTCTTTGAAAGAATTTATCAGAAAATTGTCTCAAACTTTTCAAGAGGAAAGTTGGAGAGAGAGTTGTTGTATATCCTGCTTGGCAGTTGTTTTTCATCATTATCTTCACTGTCGTTGTGATCTTCACTTATATCTTGCTGTCAAGAGCTACTTAGTATCCTTCATTGATGCTAGTTGTGCTACGCCGTGACCTCATTAGTGTTCTAGGCTCGTGTCTCTAGTCCGGTCTAGCCTAGGACCAGCACAGTACCGTCGTTGAGCGTTTATTCAACATTGCATCTTTGAATTGATTATTGCTAATCTTTTGCTACCATATATAGCCAACCCAGCTCCACATATTTCTACA
>NW_025256128.1:0-1861 GCF_018294505.1 Triticum aestivum
GTATAGCTCCCATGCGCCTCCCCACTATATATAGGGGTGGAGGGGCTGGTTTCTTGCCCTCCAAGTCCATTGGGGCGTTGGCCAAGGTGGGAGGAAAGAAATCTCATTATTTCCTTCCCCACCGATTGTTATCCCCCCTTTTTAGGGATCTTGATCTTATCCCTTCGGGATATGATCTTATTCCTTCTAAGGGGGGATCTTGGTGCGCCTTGACCAGGGGTGTGGGGCCTTGCCCCCACTACCCACGTCCATGTGGGTCCCCCCATGCAGGTGGGCCCCACTCCGGAACCTTCTAGAACCTTCCCGGTACAATACCGAAAAATCCCAAACATTTTCCGGTGGCCAAAATAGGACTTCCCATATATAAATCTTTACCTCCGGACCATTCCGGAACTCCTCGTGACGTCCGGGATCTCGTCTGGGACTCCAAACAACATTCGGTAACCACATACAAACTTCCTTTATAACCCTAGCGTCATTGAACCTTAAGTGTGTAGACCCTACGGGTTCGGGAGACATGTAGACATGACCGAGACGTTCTCCGGTCAATAACCAACAGCGGGATCTGGATACCCATGATGGCTCCCACATGATCCACGATGATCTCATTGGATGAACCACGATGTCAAGGACTTAATCAATCCCGTATTCAATTCCCTTTGTCTATCGGTATGTTACTTGCCCGAGATTCGATCGTCGGTATCCAATACCTTGTTCAATCTCGTTACCGGCAAGTCACTTTACTCGTTCCGTAACACATCATCCCGTGATCAACTCCTTGGTCACATTGCGCATATGATGATGTCCTACCGAGTGGGCCCAGAGATACCTCTCCGTTTACACGGAGTGACAAATCTCAGTCTCGATCCGCATAAAACAATAGATACTTTCGGAGATACCTGTAGTGCACCTTTATAGTCACCCAGTTACGTTGTGACGTTTGATACACCCAAAGCACTCCTACGGTATCCAGGAGTTACACGCTCTCATGGTCGAAGAAAGAGATACTTGACATTGGCAAAGCTCTAGCAAATGAACTACACGATCTTTTGTGCTAGTCTTAGGATTGGGTCTTGTCCATCACATCATTCTCCTAATGATGTGATCCCGTTATCAACAACATCCAATGTCCATAGCCAGGAAACCATGACTATCTGTTGATCACAACGAGCTAGTCAACTAGAGGCTCACTAGGGACATATTGTGGTCTATGTATTCACACGTGTATTACGATTTCCGGATAATACATTTATAGCATGAATAAAAGACAATTATCATGAACAAGGAAATATAATAATAATACTTTTATTATTGCCTCTAGGGCATATTTCCAACAGTCTCCCACTTGCACTAGAGTCAATAATCTAGTTCACATCGCCATGTGATTAACACTCACAGGTCACATAGCCATGTGACTAATACCCAAGAGTTTACTAGAGTCAGTAGTCTAGTTCACATCACTATGTGATTAACACTCAATGAGTTTTATGTTTGATCATGTTGCTTGTGAGAGAGGTTTTAGTCAACGGGTCTGAACCTTTCAGATCCGTGTGTGCTTTACAAATCTCTATGTCATCTCCTAGATGCAGCTACCACGCTCTATTTGGAGCTATTCCAAACAACTGTTCTACTTGGAGCTATTCTAAATTATTGCTCCATTATATGTATCCGGTCTCTCTACTCAGAGCTATCTGGATAGGTGTCAAGCTTGCATCGTCGTAACCTTTACGACGAACTCTTTTACCACCTCCATAATCGAGAAAATTCCTTAGTCCACTAGTTACTAAGGATAACTTTGACCGCTGTCCTGTGAGCCATTCTTGGATCACTCTTGTACCCCTTGACTGACTCATGGCAAGGC
>NW_025256129.1:0-1861 GCF_018294505.1 Triticum aestivum
CGTCGTTGTTGATGATCGAAGGAGCCATCGAGCCTATTGGTGACGATACAGAGGAACTCTCAATGAAAGCACCAATGTCGGTGTCAAAACCGGCGGATCTCGGGTAGGGGGGTCCCAAACTGTGCGTCTAGGCGAATGGTAACAGGAGACAAGGGACACGATGTTTTACCCAGGTTCGGGCCCTCTTGATGGAGGTAAAACCCTACGTCCTGCTTGATTGATATTGATGATGTGGGTGTTACAAGAGTAGATCTACCACGAGATCAAGGAGGCCAAACCCTAGAAGCTAGCCTATGGTATGATTGTTGTTATTGTTGTCGTCCTACGGACTAAAACCATCCGGTTTATATAGACACCGGAGAGGGCTAGGGTTACATAGAGTCGGTTACAATGGTAGGAGATCTACATATCCGTATCGCCAAGCTTGCCTTCCACGCCAAGGAAAGTCCCATACGGACACGGGACGAAGTCTTCAATCTTGTATCTTCATAGTCTTGGAGTCCGGCCGATGATGATAGTTCGGCTATCCGGACGCCCCCTAGTCCAGGACTCCCTCACCCATGCCCCCGGACCAGGTGGCCTGCCTACCAGCTACAACCGGTATCTTCCACCATGGCCTCTCTATACGGTGTGTGCTAGAAAGAGGTTGACAACTTACTGAACCGTACTCTACTTGTTGTAGAGACGAGTGGTAGTACGAAACAAGTATGGGGGTTACTGGAACAAGACTCGATCTAGGGTCGACTCAGGAGGTTTAAGTATTCCCTGCATGATTAGCACAACGTATATATTTCATCCAACAGACAGAGTCACCACTCATCATACCCCTCATGCCATGCCGGACACACTCGTCTCGACGAGGAACTAGGGACAAGCTCGGGTCTACCCAAGACAGAGACTTTCCCGTTTTCCTTCCGGTAGGCACGAAAGGCATACGAGGATGATCATCATCCCAAGCATGTCCATTTCTAACAGCACGGAATTTCCAATAAGCATTCATGCAAATGACCATATCACCACATAAAATAATGAGTCCTATGTAATGAGGTGGTGTCATGATTGTGCATGCAAAATATTATGCCAGGGTTCAGGATGCTTGCCTTCAATGTGTGGAAAGGCAGGGTGCACTCCTAAACTTTTGAAAGTTTGCTTCTCTCTCTCCAAAGTCCTATTTAAATAAAATTTGAATCGACACACAAATTCAAAACAGCACAAAAAGTTGTTTTGAAATTTTTTCGAATAAATCTTAAAATAAACTAGGTCAAATTTGAGAGAGGTAGGAAAAAGAATCAATTCATTTGGAGTTGTCATTAAAAAGTTATAGGCAGTCAAAGTTGTGGTCAAAAATCTGTTATTTAAAAAAAATAGAATAAAAAGAAAACGATTTGAATATACGTACGCGTCGAAGACGTATTCTGACTATACGCCTCCACTTACTCCAGCGTGGACGCGCGTGGGTCACTGACAGTGGGTCCAGGGGGCCCACTAGTCAGGTTTGACTATTCTCCCTTCCCTCTTCATCCTCTGGCCAAACAGAGCACTACTAGGAAAAGGGCTATAGATGGAATTGACACTAATGGCGCACCAGACATGTGGTGCGCCATTACTATATACTAATGGCGCACCATATGTTGGTACACCATTAGTGTCCAAATACTAATGGCGCACCACATCCACGGTGCGCCATTAGTAAAAATATTTGTTTTAAAATTTTTGTTCAAAACTACTAATTGCGCACCGTGGGAGTGGTGCGCCATTACTAGTTGAACTAGTAATGGCGCACCACTCCCACGGTGCGCCATTAGTAAAAAAACTAAAACTTTTTTTGAATTTTTTTCAAAACTACTAATGGCGCACCGTG
>NW_025256130.1:0-1861 GCF_018294505.1 Triticum aestivum
CGTCGTTGTTGATGATCGAAGGAGCCATCGAGCCTATTGGTGACGATACAGAGGAACTCTCAATGAAAGCACCAATGTCGGTGTCAAAACCGGCGGATCTCGGGTAGGGGGGTCCCAAACTGTGCGTCTAGGCGAATGGTAACAGGAGACAAGGGACACGATGTTTTACCCAGGTTCGGGCCCTCTTGATGGAGGTAAAACCCTACGTCCTGCTTGATTGATATTGATGATGTGGGTGTTACAAGAGTAGATCTACCACGAGATCAAGGAGGCCAAACCCTAGAAGCTAGCCTATGGTATGATTGTTGTTATTGTTGTCGTCCTACGGACTAAAACCATCCGGTTTATATAGACACCGGAGAGGGCTAGGGTTACATAGAGTCGGTTACAATGGTAGGAGATCTACATATCCGTATCGCCAAGCTTGCCTTCCACGCCAAGGAAAGTCCCATACGGACACGGGACGAAGTCTTCAATCTTGTATCTTCATAGTCTTGGAGTCCGGCCGATGATGATAGTTCGGCTATCCGGACGCCCCCTAGTCCAGGACTCCCTCACCCATGCCCCCGGACCAGGTGGCCTGCCTACCAGCTACAACCGGTATCTTCCACCATGGCCTCTCTATACGGTGTGTGCTAGAAAGAGGTTGACAACTTACTGAACCGTACTCTACTTGTTGTAGAGACGAGTGGTAGTACGAAACAAGTATGGGGGTTACTGGAACAAGACTCGATCTAGGGTCGACTCAGGAGGTTTAAGTATTCCCTGCATGATTAGCACAACGTATATATTTCATCCAACAGACAGAGTCACCACTCATCATACCCCTCATGCCATGCCGGACACACTCGTCTCGACGAGGAACTAGGGACAAGCTCGGGTCTACCCAAGACAGAGACTTTCCCGTTTTCCTTCCGGTAGGCACGAAAGGCATACGAGGATGATCATCATCCCAAGCATGTCCATTTCTAACAGCACGGAATTTCCAATAAGCATTCATGCAAATGACCATATCACCACATAAAATAATGAGTCCTATGTAATGAGGTGGTGTCATGATTGTGCATGCAAAATATTATGCCAGGGTTCAGGATGCTTGCCTTCAATGTGTGGAAAGGCAGGGTGCACTCCTAAACTTTTGAAAGTTTGCTTCTCTCTCTCCAAAGTCCTATTTAAATAAAATTTGAATCGACACACAAATTCAAAACAGCACAAAAAGTTGTTTTGAAATTTTTTCGAATAAATCTTAAAATAAACTAGGTCAAATTTGAGAGAGGTAGGAAAAAGAATCAATTCATTTGGAGTTGTCATTAAAAAGTTATAGGCAGTCAAAGCTGTGGTCAAAAATCTGTTATTTTAAAAAAATAGAATAAAAAGAAAACGATTTGAATATACGTACGCGTCGAAGACGTATTCTGACTATACGCCTCCACTTACTCCAGCGTGGACGCGCGTGGGTCACTGACAGTGGGTCCAGGGGGCCCACTAGTCAGGTTTGACTATTCTCCCTTCCCTCTTCATCCTCTGGCCAAACAGAGCACTACTAGGAAAAGGGCTATAGATGGAATTGACACTAATGGCGCACCAGACATGTGGTGCGCCATTACTATATACTAATGGCGCACCATATGTTGGTACACCATTAGTGTCCAAATACTAATGGCGCACCACATCCACGGTGCGCCATTAGTAAAAATATTTGTTTTAAAATTTTTGTTCAAAACTACTAATTGCGCACCGTGGGAGTGGTGCGCCATTACTAGTTGAACTAGTAATGGCGCACCACTCCCACGGTGCGCCATTAGTAAAAAAACTAAAACTTTTTTTGAATTTTTTTCAAAACTACTAATGGCGCACCGTG
>NW_025256131.1:0-1861 GCF_018294505.1 Triticum aestivum
TGCTCTCTGCCGCCGACGGTCCCGCGGCGCCCCGTTCCGTCGAGCTCCCCCTAAGCACCCAAATCCCGACGCGGTTAGCACCTAAACGGGACCAGGGAACACCCACGACGACGCTCAACCTCTGAACCCTCCCGTGCAACCACAGCGCTGTCGTAATCACCTCGCCGGAGAACCCCGTTCTCGGCAACCGCCTCGGGCCGGCTATATATAGCCCCCCAAGCTTGCTCTCGCCCCCTCACAACTCCACCACCTCGCCAGACCCCGCCTAGCCACTGGAAGGGCCTCGAGGGGCCTTTCTTCCTCGACTCCGGTCACCTCCGCCCGCCTCGGGCTCCAGCAACATTCTCTTCGGTGAGGCCATTCCCGGCGCCCAAACTCCGTCAATCACCTCCTCTAGCTACCAGAGGCCTGACCCCCACCTCAATTTAATGCTTGCAGCCCTCTCCGGCGAGCTCCATCCACGCCGGAACCGCCGTCCGCCAGAGCAGGAGCCACCGTCGGCGTGGTACTTACCGGCGACCACCACCACCACCACCCGACGCGGAATGGCTCCCTGAGCACGGAGGTACTCTCCGATCTCCCTACCTCGCCGTGGATCACCGTTGGCGACCACCACGGCCCTCGGGCGCCAGCGAGCCCCGACCCGCCTCTTTTGAATTTAAACCTGACGGGTGGGACCCGCCCGTCAGCCTCTCAGCTCATTCTAGACGAATCGTTTTCTGGAAAACGCCTTCGGGCAAAATACGTTTTCTCCACTGAGCTGGCGTATTCAGGACTGAAGCGTTTTCTGTTTTTATAAGTTAAACCCTGGAAAGTTTCTGTTTCATTACAGATGGGTCCTTGGACCAAAACCTTTATAACTTTTAAACAGAAGCATATTTTTGATTGATTCTTTTTCTGTTCTCTTCAAAATTTTATCTAGTTTTTTATCATGTTTATTTGAAAATTATTTGGAGAATTTTTTTTGCACCTCTCGGTATTCACGTTAGCGCGTATGTTTTCTTTATACCGTAGATACCGAAGGAGGTGACGGAACCGCGATCTTCACCGAGCTAGGCTCTAACTACTCTGAACCAGACAAGCATGTTTGAACTTTTGATATGATAAGTGTTTTGGCATGGTTGCATGTAGTAAGTTTCATGGCTTGTTGATGAGCATACCGATGAACGTTATTCTCATGCATAGTTGAGACAAGTGAGTTCGATGATCCATACATGTTGGATGTGCATGTGCATGGCCATGTGTTGGCATGAGGATGGGTGAGATGGTAGTGTTGTAGCATGCCAGTCTTATGCCATACCATTTGACTTCAGTATCAGCCCGTATCGGTTCGGTACCAATCCATTTCCTTTCCGTACTACCACAAGTTTTCCGCAAGGGATATGGCTTAGTAGGTTGCAAACCGCTTTCCTGGTACACACCAAAAGGAGAGGCCGGGATGATGGTTCCATGGCCCTGGATTAAAGCCAGTCATCCGGTCAGGGGGCATGGGTGTTTCCGGTTGGGACCGAGAGGGGGGCACCCCTTAGAGCGCGCATATATAAATTTGATCCCATGCTATTCGAGATTGTGATCTCCCCGTCTCAAAGTTTTCTTGCATGTTGTCTAGGGTGATTCCTGACATCGTGAGGTGTGATGGGTGTGTACTGGATAGCTGTGTTTTCTTCCGAAACACCGTAAACGGAACTAGCCCTTCGGGACTACGGGAATCCGTTAGCCGTGGGAAAATTTTTGTACAAACTCTGCAGAGTCAGGAATCCTCAAACTATCTTAATCATGTCCAAGTCCTATATTATCTTATTCTGACAAGTATCAGTTTTTGTGATAGAAACTCCGGTAAATCACATGAGTGCTACGTCCG
>NW_025256132.1:0-1861 GCF_018294505.1 Triticum aestivum
TGTCGAAGACTACGCTTCTGGTCACCTTCGTCTTGCATCAAGTAAAAGAGAGTAGATTGAAGTCCTCCAAGTAGCATCTCCAAGTAACATCGCATAGCATAATCCTACCCGGCGATCCTCTCCTCGTCGCCCTGTAGAAAAGTGATCACCGGGTTGTCTGTGGAACTTGGAAGGGTGTGTTTTATTAAGTATCCGGTTCTAGTTGTCATAAGGTCAAGGTACAACTCCAAGTCGTCCTGTTACCGAAGATCACGGCTATTCGAATAGATTAACTTCCCTGCAGGGGTGCACCACATAGCCCAACACGCTCGATCCCATTTGGCCGGACACACTTTCCTGGGTCATGCCCGGCCTCGGAAGATCAACACGTCGCAACCCCACCTAGGCAAAACAGAGAGGCCAGCACGCCGGTCTAAACCTAAGCGCACAGGGGTCTGGGCCCATCGCCCATAGCACACCTGCACGTTGCGAGGGCGGCCGGAAGCAGAACTAGCCCCCTTAATACAAGAGCAGGCTTACGTTCCAATCCGGCACGCGCCGCTCCGTCGCTGACGTCTGAAGTGCTTTGGCTGATACCACGACGTTGGGATACCCATAACTACTCCCACGTAGATGGTTAGTGCGTATAGGCTCGTAGCCAGACTCAGATCAAATACCAAGATCTCGTTAAGCGTGTTAAGTATCCGCGAACGCCGAACAGGGTCAGGCCCACCTGTCTCCTAGGTGGTCTCAACCTGCCCTGTCGCTCCGCCACAAAGTAACAGTCGGGGGCCGTCGGGAACTCAGGCCCACCTCTACCTGGATGGAGCCACCTGTCCTTTCAGCCCCCTCGTCAGAATCACTTGCGGGTACTCAATGAGCTGACCCGACTTTAGTCACCATCTGTATAGTATGTATGTAAGTATAGTATATACCCGTGATCACCTCCCAAGTGATCACGACCCGATAGTATAGCAAGGCAGACTGACAAGAATGTAGGGCCAATGATGATAAACTAGCATCCTATACTAAGCATTTAGGATTGCAGGTAAGGTATCAACAGGTGTAGCAACAATGTCAGGCTATGCATCAGAATAGGATCAACAGAAAGCAGTAACATGCTACACTACTCTAATGCAAGCAGTATAGAGAAGAATAGGCGATATCTGGTGATCAAGGGGGGGGCTTGCCTGGTTGCTCTGGCAAGAGAGAGAGGGGTCGTCAACTCCGTAGTCGAACTGGGCAGCAGCAGCGTCGGTCTCGTAGTCTACCGGAGAGAAGAGGGGAAGAAATAATGAATACAGAGCAAACAAAGCATCACAAAATATAACAAGGCAAAACGCGGTGTTCGGTGTGCCCTAACGCGGTAATAGGTGATACCGGGGGAAGGGGGAAAACATCCGGGAAAGTATTCCCGGTGTTTCGTGTTTTCGGGCAGAGGAGCCGGAGGGGGAAAGTTGCGGGTTCGATAGGTTAGAGGGGTGTGGCGGACGAACGGACTGCGTACCCGGAGTCGTCTCGTCGTTCTGAGCAACTTTCATGTTGAAAATATTTTAATCCGGATTACGGATTAAAAGATATGATTTTTAAAAGATTTTATTAATTTCAGGAATTTAATTAATTATTTAATTAATTTCGAAAATGCTTTTATGACATCAGCATGATGTCATGCTGACATCATCAGTCAACAGAGTTGACCTGGTCAACCTGACATGTGGGTCCCACTGTCATTGACTAAGATTAACTAAAACAGATTAATTAGTTTAATTAGTGATTAGGTTAATCTAATCAGGATTAATTAACTTAATTAATTATTTAATTAATTAATTACTATTTTAATTATTTTAATTATTATTTATTTATTTAATATATATATATATTT
>NW_025256133.1:0-1861 GCF_018294505.1 Triticum aestivum
CCAAAACTGCGAGTGTTGATGACCAACGCGTAAGGACACCTTAGGGTTCAACAACTATGGAAATCGCTTCGGGACCCCAAAACGGTGAGTAATAGTCCACGAAACACGTCAGAATTGGCCAAAACTCTCAGTGTTGACGACGGACACATAAACGAACCCCGGGGTTCATCGATCTGGAAATTGCTCTAGGTCCCCAAAATGCTGAGTGATAGTGCACAAAACGGACTAGAATCGGCCAAATATGTGAGTGTTGATCACCGACACGTAAACGCACCAAGGGTTCGTCAATCATCGAAATGACTCCAAGACCCCAAACTAGAGTAATAGTCCAAGAAACGGGCCAGAATCGGCCCAAACTGTGATTGTTGATGACCGACATGTAAGCGCACCTTGGAATTCGACAACCATGGAAATCGCTTTGGGACCCCAAAACGGTGAGTAATAGTCCATGAAACGGTCAGAATCGGCCAAAACTGGGAGTGTTGATGACCAACACGTAAGCACACCTTGGAGTTCAACAACTATGGAAATCGCTTCTGGACCCCAAAACCGTGAGTAATAGTCCACGAAACCCGTCAGAATTGGCCAAAACTCTCAGTGTTGACGACAGACACATAAATGCACCCTGGGGTTCATCAATCGTGGAAATTGCTCTAGGTCTCCAAAACATTGAGTGATAGTGCACAAAACGGACTAGAATCGGCCAAATATGTGAGTGTTGATGATCGACACGTAAACGCACCCTGGGGTTCGTCAATCATGGAAATGACTCTGAGACCCCAAAATAGAGTAGTAGTCCAAGAAACGGGCCAGAATCGGCCCAAACTGTGATTGTTGATGACCGACATGTAAGCGCACCTTGGAGTTCGACAACTATGGAAATCGCTTTGGGACCCCAAAACCGTGAGTAATAGTCCATGAAACGGGCCAGAATCGGCCAAAACTGCGAGTGTTGATGACCAACACGTAAGGACACCTTGGAGTTCAACAACTATGGAAATCGCTTCGGGACCCCAAAACGGTGAGTAATAGTCCACGAAACCCGTCAGAATTGGCCAAAACTCTCAGTGTTGACGACGGACACATAAACGAACCCCGGGGTTCATCGATCATGGAAATTGCTCTAGGTCCCCAAAACACTGAGTGATAGTGCACAAAACGGACTAGAATCGACCGAATATGTGATTGTTGATCACCGACACGTAAACGCGCCCTGGGGTTCGTCAATCATGGAAATGGCTCCGAGACCCCAAAATAGAGTAGTAGTCCAAGAAACGGGCCAGAATCGGCCCAAACTCTGATTGTTGATGACCGACACGTAAGCGCACCTTGGAGTTCGACAACCATGGAAATCGCTTCGGGACCCCAAAACGGTGAGTAATAGTCCATGAAACGGGCCAGAATCAACCAAAACTGCGAGTGTTGATGACCAACACGTAAGCACATCTTGGAGTTCAACAACTATGGAAATTGCTTCGGGACCCCAAAACCGTGAGTAATAGTCCACGAAACCCGTCAGAATTGGCCAAAACTCTCAGTGTTGACGACGGACACATAAACGAAGCCCGGGGTTCACCGATCGTGGAAATTGCTCTAGGTCCCGAAAACACTGAGTGATAGTGCACAAAACGGACTAGAATCGGCCGAATATGTGAGTGTTGATCACCGACACGTAAACGCACCAAGGGTTCGTCAATCATCGAAATGACTCCAAGACCCCAAAATAGAGTAATAGTCCAAGAAACGGGCCAGAATTGGCCCAAACTGTGATTGTTGATGACCGACACGTAAGCGCACCTTGGAATTCGACAACCATGGAAATCGCTTTGGGACCCCAAAACGGTGAGTAATAGTCCATGAA
>NW_025256134.1:0-1861 GCF_018294505.1 Triticum aestivum
TGAATCGGACGAATCGGATAGCAAGAACTTCTCACACGGGGTCAACTCCATCTACACGCACACCGGCGCGTCAATCTACTACACAGCTCGCAAAAATCACAAAAAAGGGACTAACCGGTGGCGGGTGATCACAGGCGGCCACGAGGGGGTGCGCTCGACGGTGGTCGATCCCCGACGGCGGCGACAACGACGGGGGGCGGCTCTTCTCGCCGGATCCAGAGATGCGGTGCAGCGGCTCGGCGCGGGAGGGTGTGGGGCGGCCCCGGGGCACGATTTCGCCCGCAGATATGGCCGAAATCGCCGGCGGCGGGCGGGCGGAAGCAAAGGGCGGGCGGCGGCGGAAGGAGGGGGAAAGCGCGCGGGCTGAAATGTCCCTCCCGCCAACTACTTCTCTCCGATGCAGGGCACCGCAGCCGCGAGGGGGAAACCCGCGTTTTCCCGGGTTGGGACGGAGAATTTCCGGGCCCCCTAAATTTTTTTGCGGGGCGGGGCGGGATGCGGGGTCTTATCGGGCAGGCTTTCCGGCCCGTACCCGCATTTTGGCGGTTATTTTGTGGGTCGGGGTGGATGCGGGGTCTGCTAAAGTTGCTCTAAGTTCCCCATGGCTCCTACTCTTACGCTTTTAATATGTAGGAAGATGCATCCTGGTACTCCTATCTCATTTCAAAATCACGTGCTGGTATGTTGAAGACTAGAAAGTCAATGTAAGTTGGTTTTTTAACTTTGCCCAAAGAAGTTGGGTTTTAATTCCTTGTAGCAGTACAAGGTAGGAGGTGTGTGTGAAATGAGAGAGCGGAGAAGTTTAATGACCTGCGCGGCAGAGATTGGCTGTTGGCCCCATTTAATATGCCAGCGTTATTATACACATCTACAACATCGTGGCCCATTGATTTGGTCCTTGCACAATGCTCTACCGACGATTTGAAGAGCTCGATGTGCCAACCAAAACAACGTGGGTGTGTCTAGAGACGGAGGGAAAAGTTCCAGAGCTAATATCATTGTAAATTTAGTTACCACTCCCTCTGTTCATGGATAAGTGTACATACAAATTTAAAGTCCATTGAAAAGATAGAAGTACTCCAACCTCATTCCTAGTAGCGCCACTTGTGGATCAAAATACCATAGATGGGAGCGGTGCAACGCACCCATGTTCCGCTATAGGATCCGGATGCGCCAAAGCCACTTGCATAATAAAGTTGATATTTTGTAACACAGAAGCGGAATACCGGTGCACCGTGCCGTACATAATACATGGTAGATTTACCCAAAAGACATGTCTTCATGTAAAGCAAATTAATCATTAAAATGCAGCTCTGGATATTGCATCAATAAAGGTGATTGAACGGTGGCCCTGCATGACCACAAGCACCGTCAGATCGGTATAGTTCACTGGTCGAGCTAACCAAATTAATGCACTCAACCATTCCACAGTCGGTCATTGTGAGAGTACATGTCGTCATTCATCCGCGCTGCACACGGTAATAAACCACACTCCACCGCTTGGTCGATCAATGGGCCCAACCCAACATCCAACCGTCTTCCAAATGTTTTAATACCGAAAAAGGCTTTCGCCCCGCTTTATAGATAAAGCAATGATCAACAACATCCAGGTACAGACGCGGACCACCACAACACACGCACACACCCAAGGCGGGATACATAGGCGCTGAGCGCAGCAACACGACCCCTAGCACTACTCGAGCACCCGGGACTCCACCAGTGAACACGCCACCACGAAGAGATGCAGCCGCATACGACGAACCCTGGGCTCCAAGACGGTGCCTTCAGGAAGGGTACGACACGGGAGCGTCGCCACCGCCTGATCCGAGGATCAAGGTTTCCCCCGGAGCCACACGACAGA
>NW_025256135.1:0-1861 GCF_018294505.1 Triticum aestivum
GAACTCATAGGGCAGGAAGTAGGTTCCATTAACTTCAGAAAAATCAAGCACCGTTGTTTTCCTATGCTTGCCATGCCCTTTCTCAATAATGCTTGCCTCGTTGGATTTGATGGATTCAGAATATATACTACTTGATTCGTCTTTTTCAACCGAAGCACTTTCATGTTCTGAATCATCCTTCTTTTCATTGATAGTACCAATTGGCAATGCTTCTTTTATCTGAGCCAATTCTTTTTCTATTTGTTTCTGACGGCGAGCGGCAAAATTAGCTTTAAGCTTTTTCTCAATTTCAGACCACTCCGGATATGATTGCCCCCCAATGCTTTTAGATTCTTTCGGCAATGATACACGGGTGTTGCCAAAATTTTGCAATTGTGTAGGGGGTGTATAATATAATGTAGCACTAGGTGAAGGCATATGCAGTGTTGTAAAACCATACTTTTGCTCGCCAATTTTATCAATTGGCAAAGATTCATCTTCTTGCAAAACTCTAGCTTTTATTGCGGCATAATCAGGAAATAGCCCCTTTTCATGTTGTTCAAGGCAAAGAGCACTAATTCTCTTATTTTGGGCTAAACTCTTCAATGCAGCCACCACTACCTCATCTTCTACAATGTTGGACACAACCGCTCCTGTAAAATTTACATTCATTCGGCTATAACCAGGAAGGTGTGAAGTCGAATTATGAGCATCTACAGTTGTGTATGGTGCCGAAGAATTACTAACATGAGGTGTAGCATATGACGGTTGAGAGTAACTGGCCAAATAGCCATTAGTAGCATGGCCAATTCTCTCATTCATCGGCATGGTTGCATTACTATATTGCACATTAGCTGCCGATGAATAAAAGGGTGAAACACTTTCTTGTATGGCATTGGAAATTCTAACTTGGGGTGTTTCAAATTGATTAATCGAACTCATCATGTTGCTCATCGGCATATGAATTTGTGGGGTTGCCGATGCATGGGAGTTGGGATACATATGTTGCATGTTGCTAAATTTATAAGAATTTGAAACAGGAAGATTGTTTTGCATCGGCCCTTGCACATAATTAGATGCATGATTGATAAAACTAGGGCTAGCCGATACTTTATGCTTAATAGGTGATCCAGCAACAACATATGGATTATTTGCATCTACAAAGGGGAATTGGGAACTCATATTACCTTTGTAGATTGCAGCAACTTGATGACGATCTCTTCGTAGCAAGAACGGGCTGGAGACCGTTCAAAGCTTCGTCCCCAGCGGAGTCGCCAAAACGTGTGTTGACGCTGGAACGCGTCACACGAACACGTCGATGTGTACCCGCGGCGCCGAGGGAGATGCTCCGCAACTCACACCGCGGGAGGCCGACTTCCAGCGCGATACGCAAGACAGCAAGCCGGCGCTTTTGGGACCTGAAACCCCACACGCCCGGGAGGGACCCCGTCTGGGCGCGCGGCGGCTATAGGCTGCCCTAGGTCGACCTGATCGCCCCTAGGGCCTCGAGGTTCGCCGCCCTGCAATGAAGAAGAACGAACGAAGAACGAGGAAGAAGAAGAACTAGGGTTAAGGAGAAAAGATAAAAGATAAAAAGTGGTAGATTGATTGATCGATTGTGTGTTGTTCAATCGGCCATCACCCCTCAGGTATATAAGAGGCGGCTGGACTTCCCGTGCAAGGAAAAGTCTTGGATTCACGTCCAAAACCCTAGTCAAATTTGGATTAGTTTTGTCTGAACTTTCCAAAACTGTTCGGTTTAAACTGGCTACACCTTGCGGGTAACTTTTGAGGTGGTAAACGACCTCGGATGGAAACGAGCCCAAAAGCAATCTTGACTGTTTCGACGAGACAAACAACCTTTATGTTGAACGTTTTTTGA
>NW_025256136.1:0-1861 GCF_018294505.1 Triticum aestivum
GGAGTTGTACTAAGTTATTAAAATATTGAATAGCCGGTGTAACAGATGAGTTTTCCATAGAAACCGGCCCTGATACTTCCTAAGAGATTGTCCATTTTGTACACGAAGTGCATCCAGTTTTTGCCGTAACCCTCTCTACTTTTTTGCACATGCTATGCGGGTGAAATGATGATACCTTGCTAAGTTTCAACATTTTCAGAGTTCATTTTGTACTGATTTCCACTTTCATGGTGATTTAGCTCTGAAAACAAATCAGTAATGCATCGAAAATAGCAAATTATGTCAGAAAGGGTTAAAAGTTGATGACATGAATTTGAATTCTGCATCTAAACACAGAAAAAGTCCGGAGTTGTACTAAGTTATTAAAATATTGAATAGCCGGTGTAACAGATGAGTTTTCGTCCAAAACCCTGATACTTCCTAAGAGACTGTCCAGTTTGTACATGAAGTGCATCCAGTACTTCGAAAGAGAATGTGAATTTGAATTGTGCATCTGAACGCAGAAAAAAAACATTGATCAGTACCGCCTTTCAGCCAAAACGTGCTACTGCTACAGAGAAATACACAAAAAATACATTGATCATCAATGATCTTTTGGTTTAGAATCTAAATTGTCAATAGGAATCTACCCCGATTTAAGAACCGGCGGAGACTCCTATTGCAGCTACAGATCCTACACATAGAGTTCAATGAAGACCAAGTGGTTGTGATAGTTTGAGAAGTAACATATTTAAGGTGGTAAAAACTCTGTTAGCGGAGCAAGGTGGGACTAAAAAACAGGTGCAGAATGAATCAACTAGAAACCTCTAGTACCGGTTGGTGGCATGAACCGGTACTAAAGGTGCTGGTGGGGCCCCAGCCTGACCACAGCCTGCAACTGCCTCTTTAGTACTGGTTCGTGGCACGAACCAGTACTAAAGGTTCTCCATGAACCGGTACTAATGATTTCCGCCCCCCTAGCCGTTGGGACCGACACTAATGATCACATTAGTGTCAGTTTTTTTACAAACCGGGACTAATGTGCCTCACATTAGGCCCTTTTCTACTAGTGAAAGTATTGTAAATAATCTGGTAGTTGCATTTACTGAGTATAAAGGTGTCACAAAGTAAAATGTTCCCATAGTGAATGTGATAGAGAGAGTGTATGTGGCCCATAGGTCCACTCAGCCATCGATGAGGGGGAGGAATCTGGACACAAGAGGACAAGGCTTCATGGAAGTGTCCAAGGGGAATGAGGAATCCTCAAACAGTAAATGTAGGTCAACTTCATGTTGATATTAAACCAAGGGTTGAAGGACACCTGAAGGATGTTGGACACATCTAGGACCCAACATGAGAGTGCACACAATTTTTTGTGATGGGACATCGGAAGACCTTGACTCAATGTTGTGGGAAATCACAAAGAGTCAAAAGCTAATGATGAAATCTCCACTATGGATATGGATTTGGGAGAATCATATAATAAAGACTACATTATGTCGACAATTATTTATCCTTATGAACTGCACAAGACTTTGGATTGGATATAGAAGCTAAGTCCATGCATGGCTGAGTATCTAAAATAATCTAGTTGGTCCAAAGGAAGGCAGCAACTGAGGATGCGCTCGCTGTCAAGAAGAGGGGGTATTGACCTGATCAGTAATATCCACTCCTCTGAATTTGTTCCCTGGGGGAGCAAATGCGTTTTTATTCTTGTGAGAAACAAAAACAATGAGGTGGTGAGACATGAAGCGAGGCTTGTAGCACAGGGGTTCACGCAGAGACCCGTCATCGTTTATGATGAAATATGTTATCCTATTGTGAGTGGAATTTCCAATATTTGATATCACTGGCAGTGAATAATGGATTTGTTTATCAAACT
>NW_025256137.1:0-1861 GCF_018294505.1 Triticum aestivum
CATGCTAGATCTATGTGGCATTGAGTCGGGGTCCTGACAGCGTTGGTATCAGAGCTTGACTGCCTGTAGGATTACCAAGCCAAACTGGTCGAAGTTGAGTCTAGAAATTCTTTAGTTATATAAGGGAATTGATTGTGGGATGGAACGTAAGGCTCTTTTTACTCCTTATACCTCATGGCCTTCTGATCTGAGACATCATCTTCTCTTCTACGGGGATTAAGAACTAGGCTATCTCTTCTTCCCATCAGGATCACGTGTTACTAATCCGTAGACTTATAAGATTGTTGGATTTAAGCTTGAGTTCAGTTCCTACTACCTCCATATGTTAATTGTTGATCTCGAAACCTTGATATTGTGCTTCTGAGTGGTTATGCCACCATTTTTGTGAATGTCTCAAATCTTTTCTGAGCATTTACA
This sequence comes from Triticum aestivum, assembly GCF_018294505.1. Taxonomy (NCBI): domain Eukaryota; kingdom Viridiplantae; phylum Streptophyta; class Magnoliopsida; order Poales; family Poaceae; genus Triticum; species Triticum aestivum. The sequence continues at coordinate 418 of NW_025256137.1, forward strand.
GCCGTTATGCTGTCCGAGTCATTCCAGGTTTCTAAATAGTCTGATGCATTTGCAAAATCCTTTCCCTCTGGTTTCGATGTTCCTTTATGCTAGCTCAATCACACTAATTGTTGAGTTGAGGTATTCTATTGCCTTGACATTATGTTGGAGTTATTATTGTGACCCTAGGTGTCTTAGGGGATCATCTAGTAATTTAGCCATGATTTGTGTTCCCAGTGTGATGATTCTGGCCATCATTCTCGATAGCATCCCGTGATGCTACTTAGTAATAGGTATTCTATCCCTGGGTTTTGAACCCGAGATTCACCCTACTTGCTTCATGTTGATAGTTTTGCCCGTTCCTTTAGGTTATTAGTAACCTTTGCATTAGTCCTCGATGTTCGTGGTATTCCTTTCTTCCAAATACTATGAACCGCTTATGGCAGATGTTCCTCGCTGATCGAAAGATCACAATCAGAGTGCTCTCGATGGGTTCTCGATTCTACATTGTGACTCTGCCAGTTCTACCTTTCTGCATGGGTTATCCGGAAGAAATATGTGGAATTCGTTCGACATGCTAAACCATGCATCCACAACTCAGAAAATCGTATGTTCCTTTGAGTTGTCCCTCTTTAGTTGTCTTCTGACCTTCGTCGATCAATTGATAGTCAAGAGTATGCGTGCGTTCGTTTATCGATGCCTATTACTCTTGTGGTCCGTCAAGCCATTCCATCGCGGAATGACTAGGAGAAACAAACTCCAGTACCTCATCCATATCTAGGATTGGGTCAAAGTAGTTGTATTCCGCAGATCAAATGCCAATCCAGCTTTTGGTTCTATTCTACTTTGGAGTATTACCCTCTTTATGTCAGGATTTTCATGAGGATTGCACCAACTCTCATGAATCTTGACACAGTGATACTTCTCGCCATCATTGTTCATTCCTCGGTTCCTGTGTTATCGTAACCGGAATGTCGACAAGTGAATCGTGGTGTGTGAAATCAATACTGCTAGCAACTCCGTTGTTTGGTAGTTAAAGGACAATAATTTCATTCTTAGCATGTTGGTTAGTGAATCATCATTCTAAGATTGATCGTCCTACCTAGTCCATTCTCCTGGTTCACTCCTCGATCGATGAGTTAGGATTATTTCAAATCCTTGCTCTATTGATCATATCGTCTTGCCCTGAAAAGCAAGATTGTTCTCGAGCTTAGTAACATACCGGTGGTTCGTGATTTTCTGAATATCTTCTCAGAAGTATTACCAGGTTGTCACCTGACCGCTATGTTGAGTTCGTGATCAAGTTGGTTTATTCCTGTAAACCACCCCTTCTCCAAGAATCCGTGTTGGATACCCTGAGCTAGTTGGATAAGCTAAACAACAACTTGGAGAGTTGGAAGATAAAAGCTTGTCCGACTTGGTTCATGTTAAGGGATATCTTTTTGTGTGTGTGTGTGTGTGTGTG
>NW_025256138.1:0-1861 GCF_018294505.1 Triticum aestivum
AGTCGCAATAGTGGTAGCTGCCGCAAAACAGGTGGTTGTAGATATGTCTACTTCCTTGGTTTCGGCCATTTTCAATTGGACCAGGCAAAATCCAAAAAAAAATGCAGCGGACTTTCCCCTTGCTGACTTCTTGGGGAACGTTGCACCAGCACCTGCTCCCGCACCTGCTCCCGCACCGGATCCCGCACCTGCTCCGGCACTGGCTCCGGCACCGGACGTGCTCGGCGGTGCTTCGTCTTTGGCTGAGCTCGACGCCCTCACGGTATCTGTCACACTGGCCCCCTTCAATAAATGTATAATCTCCCGTTTTCATTGCCTTTCGGATGTCTCACGTCGTAGACTTTTCTTTGCAGGCGGACGAAACCCCATGCACCATATTGTACACCATCAGCGACCAAAAGGTGGACGTGGGGAAGGCGACGATAATGGAGCCGAAGGAACCATTGTTCCACAGCCGGCCGATGCCCCCGAACGTCTTCAAGGTTTCCGTGGCCAGTGTCAAACCGGACCACGAGAATTTGCCTCCTCTGATACTAGTGGGGGATGACGACGAGACCCCACGGCGGCTTGGTGATTGTTGCAATGGGTGGGTCCTCTTGTGGCCAAAGAGTCTACTTCATCTGGAGGCGGCCGGGAGCACACACACGAGCACAGCAACAAGGTATGAACATCAACACACCACCTACCCAATTAGCGTCGGGTGTCGGGTTGGGTGATAGCGGATGCGGTAAGGAAGAGGCTCCATTAGTCGCTGATGACGTCGCCATGGATGAGGATGAGCATGACGATGGCACTCAACAGTATGTCTATACTGCACCTACTCAGGGTTTGAGCGTCATGAGTCGGTGCCTGAATTGCCGTCTACGGAGGCTGAACGTATTATGGATGACCTTCCGGTAGTAAAGAAGTTTAGGAAGAGAGCGAGGAAAGGCAAAAAAGCTGATTCTATGATCCAGCTGCCTCAGCAGCCTCGACTTCAGGACCGTATAGATATCCCCGATGCGGATAAATGGCATATCCCCGGTCAACCAATCCTACCCGCAAGAGCGCTAGGGGCCAGATACGGCGATCTAAGGAGACTTCATGACGATGTGCTGCGGATAGAGAAAGGCCTCATCGCCTCGAAAGATCCAGCATATCCAGTCTACGTGGTTAAAGTTCTGCGGCAATTGTCGTACGTTGACTGCTTCCCCGCGGATAAGTTCTTCCTTCGGTTCGATGTATTTGCAAGTAATCGAGACTTGTATCGCAATTTTCGAGATGATGACGAGAGACCACTTTGTGTTGGATGATGATTATGATGATGACATGATTTGATGAGACTAGTTGTATGTATATGCTATGATTACATTTGTATAAAGCCTATTCAAATACAAAACAAATATGCAGGAAAAAAACTAATAAAACTAGTAGTAGCGATGGGCAAAAGTTAGCAGTAGCGCCGCCTTACCAGTAGCGCTGCCCTGTAAAAAGCGCTGCAGATAATATCAGTAGCGCTCTTCACATAAGCGCGCTGCAGCTATCCATGTATAGCAGTAGCGTGGGATGGCAGGCGCTACTGCTACACGTTAGATGTAGCGCCTTATCAGTAGCGCATCGCCCCGCGCTACTGATAGGCCTAAAACCCACACTGCTACTAGGATTTTCCCTAGTAGTGCTTGGGTCTTTGACAGATGTGTGTTCCTGCGAGATGGTTAGGTACGAGTGCTCTGCGTCCTCAGGTCCCGGCCCTCGAGCGAGCTCAGCCACCACTGGTATTCCTGGTCACGATGCCGTGGTCAAGGCCAGGAGGTGAGGGCTGGAGAGCCAGTAAGAGCTCCAGAGTCGCGATGCTCAGGAGCCCCCCTTTTAACGCGCAAGC
>NW_025256139.1:0-1861 GCF_018294505.1 Triticum aestivum
CGTGCAAGCGTGAGGGATCCCCGCTGTAGGGTTTGCAATATGTTCATGATTTGCTTATGGTGGGTGGCGTGAGTGACAGAAGCACAGACCCGAGTAAGTAGGTTGTTTGCGTATGGGATAAAGGGACTTGATACTTTAATGCTATGGTTGGGTTTTACCTTAATGATCTTTAGTAGTTGTGGATGCTTGCTAGAGTTCCAATCATAAGTGCATATGATCCAAGTAGAGAAAGTATGTTAGCTTATGCCTCTCCCTCAAATAGAATTGCAATAGTGATTACCGGTCTAGTAACGTATTCAATTGCTTAGGGACAATTCCACAACTCCTACCACCACTTTTCCACACTCGCTATATTTAGTTTATTGCTTATTTATCTAAACAGCCCCTACTTTTTATTTACATGTTCTTTATTATCTTGCAAACCTATCCCAACAACACCTACAAAGTACTTCTAGTTTCATACTTGTTCTAGGTAAAGCGAACACTAAGCGTGCGTAGAGTCGTATCAGTGGAAGATAGGGATTGAGAGAGTATTCGTTCTACCTTTAGCTCCTCGTTGGGTTCGACACTCTTACTTATCGAAAGAGGCTACAATTATCCCGTATACTTGCGGGTCATCACCTAGCGGTGTGAAATAAATGGGAAACTTGTAAGTTCATGGAGTTTGTATACGAGTTAGAGAAACGCCTGGGCATACAACCCAAGCCATGCATAATTCATGGTGGAAATTTACAACATAACCATAGTGAGCATTCTATGGAGAATCTTCAATAAAAAAAACTATGCCCATGGTAATAAAAGGATTGCTGAGATGCTCCTTGTCTGTTGCCTTGTCATTTTGGTATGGGATAGCTCTTGTGTCATGGGGCAAGGGGTACACCATTGGCGGTTATCTATGATACATGTATACTTACAATGACAAGAACTTATTTGGGACCTAAGTTGAGTAGCATGAGGTTTAGGTACTCGTATTCAAGGGGCATGAGGCTTTCAACTTGTGATTTGTCAAGCATACAACTCATATTTGCCCTCACTTTAACCTTAACCATTCAAGATGCATATGATAGGGGCGATGAGAGCTCAAATCTAATGAGGACCATAATTTTTGGAAGCTTTATAAAACTTATTAATCCCTACTTACCTCTACGAAGGGCCTTTCTTTTACTTTTTTGTCGAGTCTTCATCTTCTATCTTTATACACCAACTAAGAGAGCATAGTTGTCATTCTGAGTATAATGTGCATTGTCCCAAAACTTGTTGATTGATTCATGATTATGGTATTGCTTATTCTCAAATTATTTGTATCTAGTCACCCTTTTGATCTTTGAAGGTGTCCTATGCATTTATGTTTTGCTACTCCATGAAGGACAAGCTAAATACCACTTTGCTATGTTTTCTCTGTGTGCGAAACAAACAAATGTCTTTCAAAGCATTATTCATGATCTTTTGTTTATGTTGCCTTTCATGTAGTAACATAGTTGCTATGTTCTATTGTTAGAAATATATCTTTCATACATATGTTTAGAGTACTTTGATCCCAGCTTATAATGTTTTACAATGATGATGATCAAGAATGTATTGGCTTCATGTCACCTCAAAAATTATTTTTGTTATCACTTACCTACTCGAGGACGAGCAGGAGTTAAGCTTGGGGATGATGATACGTTGCAAACGTATCTATAATTTTTGATGCTCCATGCTTGTTTTACACCAATTACTTTATGTTTTGTTTACACTTTGTGGCATTTTTATGTATTTTCTGGAACTAACCTATTGACAAGATGCCACAATGCCAGTTCCCTGTTTTCTGCTGTTTTTGTGTTTTAGAGAAATTAGTAAAGAAATATTCTCAGAATTGGAC
>NW_025256140.1:0-1861 GCF_018294505.1 Triticum aestivum
CTCGCCATAACCACGGCCACCGGGCCTCCCTCGCTCCCCCGACTAGCCCAGAGGCTCCGCCTTGACCCCCTCTTTCCTCTCCACCGAGCCACGAGGCCCCGGACACGCTGCAACGCCGCCACCATCGCCGTTCCCCTCCTCGGCCACCGGAAATCGCCGCCGTTCGATTCGCCGCCGACAGGACGTCCCCGAGCCCACTTAGCGTCTCGTCCGACTCCCCGTGAGCTCCTCTTCTCTTCCCCTCACTCCCCGCACCTGATTTCGTCCCCTAGCTCCTTCTTCCACCACGGCCGAAGCTCGCCGCCGCCGTGCCTCGTCGCCGTCGTGGCCAGAGCCACTGGAGCTCCCACCTGAGTGCACCATCGTGCTCAGACCGTCTCCACAAGCCCGTAGCACGCCCCAGCTCGCCTTCCTGTGCCCCCTAGCTCTCGCTCGCGTCTCGCCCGAACTCCGGCCGCCGCCGCGAGCTCGCCTCCGGCGAACTCCGTCCACCCCCGCACCTCCTGTTGGTTCCCCTAGATGCGCGCGGGCACGGGCTATCCTCTGGTGCCCCTGGCGCGTCGATCCGTCGTCTCTGGCGCAACTCCGGCGAGCCACCGCCGCTCTGATCGTCGCCGTCGTCCAACCGCCAGCGCATCTGACGTGAACCGTCATTAGCAGCTAATCCCCCCCCATTAACACACTAACAGACACTGACAGCGGGCCCGTAGCGGGTCAAAGCCCGAGTCAACGCGGGATTAGCCCCTGTGTCACTGACGTGTGGACCCCACACGTCAGGTTTGACCCGAGCCGGGCCCTGTTGACTCGCTGACGTCATGCTGGCGTCAGGCTGACGCAATTAAATCATTTCTGGATTTAATTTAATTCTGAAATTCAGAAAATAGCTAAAACTTCTAAAAATCATAGAAAATTAACCGTAACTCCAAATTAAATAAATTATATATGAAAAATTATCAGAAAAATTCAAGGAATCCATCTGTACCATTTTCATGCATGTTAGAACAACTTATAGCTGCTGTTTAGCATAAATCAATTAAATGGCATTTAAATAATCACATGTGGAGTTTGAATTTGAACCTAGGGTTCAAACCAACTCCATTTAACTTGCTGCTAGTTGCATTAGCTCAAAACACATTCATATTGCCATGTCATAGCATGCATCATACTGTGCATTGCATTGATCGTGTTTCTTCTGTGTTTGCCGGTGCTGTTCCCCCTCGGTAGACGTTGTACCGATGATGTGATCGTTGACACTGATGAAGACTCAATGTTATCTTCAGAAGTGCCAGGCAAGCAAAACCCCCTTGTTCATTCCGATACAATCCTACTCTCTTGCTCCTGCTCTCTTTTACTGCATTAGGACAACAACGATTCAATTGTTACTTGCTGCGGTAGCTGAACCCCTTTATCCTTTGCATGACCTGTCATTGCCACAGTAAATAGATGAAACCCACTAGCATGAGTAGGAGTTGTTTGAGCCCTGTTGTGCCTACTCATTCATGTTTGTTTGTCATGCCTGCTACTGCTTAGAGTTGAGTCGGGTCTGATTCATCGTGGATGAATCAGAGGTGTGTGAACATGTCTTACTGTGTGTGAGCTAAGTGTGTGAACACGATTTGGTAAAGGTAGTGGTGAGAGGCCATGTAGGAGTACATGGTGGGTTGTCTCATTGCAGCCGTCCTCAGGAACTGAGTTCTGTGTTTGTGATCCATGATTCAGCTACTACCACGCATTGGGCCCGAAACCAATGGACCCTCTCGGCTTCTTGATCACCCTTGTCCTCTGTCCAGGAGTTGCAAGTAGTTTCTGGTGTTTGTAGTATGCTGGAGGCCGTGGGCAGCGCTGACCGTAGGGGTGGGCT
>NW_025256141.1:0-1861 GCF_018294505.1 Triticum aestivum
GCCAAACGTCGCTCCCTTCGTCTGTGGGAGTTTAATCCGGAGGAACCACGAGCTCTCCAGGATTTTATGGGCGGAACGCCCGTGGAGATGTATAAAATGTTCTTCGGATCACAAGCAATGTGTCCAGATTTGACCGAGGACGCAGGTTTAAGCTGCAATCGCCCGGATACTCAAGTAAGTAACCTTGTGCCCGGACTCGCTATCCGTAAAATTGTCATAAATTCGCCCCTAAAAGAGCTGTCCTTTTAAACAGGAGTGGATAGCGAAGGCAAAGCTGATCAGGTGTCCGGCTCCCCTTCCTGAGACCAGGCCGGATCCCGTGCTAGTCAGGATGTTGAAGATCATGCCTTTGGAGGGAAGTGAGGGGGAGGACAAGGAAACTATGGCCTCCTCGAAGGAGGCTGCTCCGAAGGGAAGAACCGACAATTCCTCTCCTAAGGGGAAGAAGAGGGCCGCCTCTGACGACCCGGAGACCATGGCCTCAAAGCGGGGGAAAAAGTCCTCGTCAGAGGGTCCTACGCCGGGGAGATCCTCGGCCAAACTACGCCCTCAAAGGGATCAGCCCTCCAGCGAGCCGTAAGTAGAGAAAGATTTTCCTTTAGAGGGATGAGAGAAATCCTTGCTTTTTATCTGAGAAGATTAACCGAAATTTTACCTTGTAGCTCAGATCTCAACCCTTCTCAGCAGAGCTCGTCTTCGGGGGATCTTCTTCCGGAGATGATGGAGAGTGGAATGCCTCCCCCTGCCGTACCGCCTGGCGAGGCGGGCGACCCTGAGGTGTCGTCGCGGAGGGTTTCTCTGAATCCGGCAGGGGTAGAAGGTAGCCATATGTCCCCCCAAGGTTCTCCACGTCCGGCCTTCGATGGAGGTCATAGGACAAGTCCGGCACCGTCCGATGCGCGGTCGGAGGAGCTGATGATTCTGCTGGGGCGAGCTTCTATCTCAGAGGAGCACCGTGCATTGATGGGTACGGTGATTGGAAGGATTTCGTCCGCGGAAAGCAGATTGCATGAGGCCGTCAGAAGTTTGCTGACGGGTTTTGAGGTACGTTTGATAATGTACTTCTTTGTCAGTTGCGCATAAACAAGATGCGCCCTGTGTAGATAGTAGCCCCTGAGACTCTGTGCGTTGTCAAAATTGACGGCGCGCAGAGGATCATAATCCTAGGTCTAAAATGTCGCCTTTGTATACAGGTGGCGAAGTGTCCGGAATCGAGCCGAACTGATGATTTTGCCGAACTAAAGCGGCAACTTGACGTGGCAGATGCCGACATCGCGCTTGTCAACGAGCGGCTTGATGAGGATCAAGGTATGCAATTCCTCGGGCAGCATCTGGTAAGAGGAGCTTTATGCTAGTATCTTACAATGTGTGTGCTTGACGCAGATGGTGCGGCCGCCATGGAGAGTCTTCGGGCGGAACTTGCCCGAGCTAAGGAACAAGCCAGGAAAAGTGATGCGGCTGCCGAGAAGGCCCTTGAAGAGCTGAGAGCCGAACAGGCTGCTCAATGCCGAAGCAAGAAGGAGATGGCCGTGATGGCCGGGAAGTTAAAAAGTGCTGCTGACTGTTGCAAGTTTCTTGAGAAAGAAGACCGGGCGAGACAGACGGACTTAGAGAAGGCCGTTGTTGATGCCAAGGATGCTCGCTCTGTGATGAGAGCTGCGAAGGAGGAGCTGTGTCAGGCCGGACAGATTGCGGCTGGAAAGCCCTTTATGCCGCGGAGGAAGTTTTGCGATCCGAAGTTTCCTCCGTTGGACCGGATGTGGAGTGCGGAGGACACCTATCTGGATTTGGCAGCGAGTGCTGCTAATGCGACCGAATACTTTCGAGATCAAGAAGATCGCGAAGTGGAAAGGCTTTTCTG
>NW_025256142.1:0-1861 GCF_018294505.1 Triticum aestivum
GCAGTGGTGCGAGTCCGTGAATCCTCCTGAGTGGAGTCAGCATAGATAGCCTGGAGATATCCTTGTGCTCCCGGAAGTGATCCTGGCATATACCGGAAATCAGAGTCCCGAAATAAACCAGATCTGACTCGCATAATGGTCATCATAGAGTAGGCGGCGTCCTGCACAGCCATCTCAATAGTAACCCCGAGTCCATAGGAGCAGTGAAGAGGCTCGGTGGATCCAGGATAAGATGGAAATATCCTGACAGTGCAGAGATACTGGCTTTGATTAAAATCTCGGAATTGCTCTTCGACCGTGTACTCGGGATACCAGCGGTATCCAGCCTCAGTCATTACCCTGACCAACTTAGCAGTATGGCCGGGTACATCTAGGCATCGAGTCAGGCGAACCACTTGATTAAGGTCGCGAGTGGCCATCTGAAAGCACAATCATAATGCAAAGGCATTAGAATTTCTAGCAAAATTTCGGCAGCATAACAGTTGTAAATGCTCCAAAGGATTTGAGACATTTGACAAAGGATTTCGTACATACTCAACATCATCATATCAAAGTTCTGAAACCATTCTGGCAACATAATGTGGTAGTAGAACTGAACTAGGCTTGTAACCATCAAACTTATAAGGTACTACTGATTAGTAACACGTGATCCTAATAGAGAGAATGGATCCTAATTCCTTAACCCCCGGTGGAAGAATGGACTGACTCAGATCAGAAGTCATAAGGTATAAGGAGTAAAAAGAGCCTTACGTTCCAACCCACAAACAATTCCCCTACATATAACTAAAGAATTTCTAGACTCAACATCGACCAGTTTGGCTTGGAGAACCTACAGGCAGTCCGGCTCTGATGCCAACGCTGTCAGGACCCCGACTCGATGTCACATCGATCTAGCTGGTAACACCTCATATCACTTTGCGGCCTCACGCACGGTATCCCCACGGGTGTCGTCTTACCTTTTCCCGGGACCGTTTGCGCCTTTTGGCTCACGTATATGATAGTGTCGCTAGCATCCATATGATAAGGAGCCCGGGCTGACATGACTAGTCATAAACCCAAAGTGGCACAGACTTACAGGGACAGGCATCCATGACCCAGCTTCGAACGTGTCGGTCATCAGCAAGTGGGTCCGGGCTGTAGCACTGGGTTAGCAGGACTCCGGTAAACCGGGCTGTAGCGGGCTAACAGGACTCCGGTACTCAAAGCGTGACATTTCCCCGAAGGGACAGACACAGGAATGAAGAAGGACACATGTCGGCCAGCCTAAGTGTTCCAGAGCAGTAGCAAGCTACCATGGCTCAGCGGTAACACTAGGAGACATTTCCCGGTAAGAGAGGCTACTAAAGATAAACAACTAGATAGTCAGATCCCACACATACCAAGCATTTCAATCATACACACAATACGCTTGATATGTGCAAATACAACGAAGCATCACAACATGACTCTATGACACAAGCACTTTATTTAAGGCTCAGGGAGCCATACATATCATACACAAAGGTACGGGTCTCACGACCCAACATACAAGTCATACAGTCATACAAACCAGCAGCGGAAGTAACTTGTCTGAGTACAGACAACTAGTAAAAATAAAAGAGGCTTGGAAAGCCTAGCTATACTACGTGGTCCATCACAAGCTCAGGGTCACCACCTGGGTCTTTAGCCTACTCGTTGATGTCAACGTCTACATAGAACCCATCAGAAGGGGTTGCAGCGTCTTCTGTAAAAATGTAGATTATAGCAACATGAGTACAAAAGTACTCAGCAAGACTTACATCAGATCCTACATACATGCATAGTATCAAGAAGGGTTGGTGGAGTTATTGCAGCAAGCCAGCTTTGACTCTTGGCTAGGCTA
>NW_025256143.1:0-1861 GCF_018294505.1 Triticum aestivum
TTCTCAGTGCAGTACCCAGCTCAGCCAAGGAATTTCCTCTCCGGCCGCTTCTATATAAACCTCGGTGACCCTGAGAGATCTTCCTCCACCTCCTCTTTCCTCTTCCTTCATCCCCGACACTGAGCGACCGAGCAATGTTGGCCATGAGGATGGGTGGCAACGACTGGAAGAAGACCGCCCTCCGCTCGATCCTCAAGAAGGACGCCCGGCATGTGTGTTTTTCCAAGCACAAGCGGGGGCTGTTCAGCAAGGCCACCACGAGCATGCTGACCATGCTTTTGTTGAGTCAACCTTGGTCAGCAGCATTTACACAGATGCATGCATAGTTGCATGCCGGCAGAAGCATCAGCTGTTACTTAGCAAGGTAGTAATGGGCAGGTCGGCAGCAATACTTGCGTGCCTTACTATCTAAGGTAATAGCTAGCTTACTATTGTAGGTAGTAGGCTGTGACATATGTGCTCACGTCACAGCTACAAAAATATCCCAGTACTAGGTCGGTTCACTTAGCTATAAAAGGAGCTTCACCCCGGCCGGTTGTAAGCATTCCATTCCGATCAAATACATGGAAACAAGCCACTTTAGTTTCCTCCTCTACTCGTGAGTGTACCAGCTTCACTACTAGTGTGTGTGTGAGCAGCGCCGTGTGCTCTGCTAGTTTACTCTAGCTATAGTTTAGACTTGGTTGATCTTCAGACAACTAGCTACTCGCTAGTTCGGGCCAACAATTAGTATCAGAGCCTTTGGTTAGGCCGAAGCATATGCTGAAAGAAGGCGTCGCCGGCGACGGCTCCATGACCGTCGGGGAGAGCTCGGCTGAGGAGGCGCGTGCGGCGGACGCGCTTGCACTGCGAGGCAGGCTAGGAGAGAAGTTGGGTGCACCACGCTCCATGCGAGACGTGGGCATGTCCAGCACCTCCTTCCCTCTCCTCACGCGGACCAACTACCCCAGTTGGTCGGTCATGATGAAAGTCATCATGGAGGCGCGGCATATGTGGAAAGCCGTGGATACCGGCGATGTCGAGTACGAGGAGGACCGGTTGGCGATGGAGGCAATCTTGTGCTCCGTCCCACCGGAGATGGTGCTCACCGTTGGCGCCAAGGAGACGGCCAAGGAAGCATGGGACATCATCAAGACTCTACGCATCGGCGTGGAGCGCGTACGGGAGTCGAAGGCCTAGACCTTGCGCCTCCAGTACGAGGAGATCCGGTTCAAAGCCGGTGAACAAGTCGACGACTTCGCCTTGCGGCTGCAAGGTCTCGTCAACAAGCTCGCAATGCTCGGAGATCACATTGACAACAAGATGGTGATTCTCATGTTCCTCCGTGTTGCCCCCAGGCAGTATAAGCAACTGGCCTGGTCCATTTAGAGCTTGGTGGATCTCTCCACCACGACGATCAAGGAGCTGGTAGGGAGGCTCAAGGTCGTCGAGGAGCGTGGCGACGAAGCTGACAACCGTGCTGGCGGTGAACTACTGCTCACCAGGGAGCAGTGGGAGGCGCAGCTTCAGCAGCATGGCCGCGACAGCTCTTCCGGCAGTGGGGGAGGCGCCCCCACGAGAAGCAGAGGGTCGTGACAGAGGCGGAGGCCCGCCCAGAGTGGCGGCGGCAACCGCGGTCGCAAGCCAAACCAGGCAGGGCGAGGCACTAGAAACGGTGGCAAGTGTCGCTACTATAACATGCCGGGTCACTGGATCCGGGATTGCCACAGCAGGAAAGCCGACGAGGCAGCCGCGGCAACGGCAAACCACGTCCATGCTGACGTGGACGGCGGGCCGGCAATGATGCTGTCAAGAGTCGAGCCCGTGCAGGAAAGCTCAGTGTCTCTCGCAACCACGGCCCCGACATCCACCCATTCCGTGC
>NW_025256144.1:0-1861 GCF_018294505.1 Triticum aestivum
TCTCCCTACGAGAAGGCCATCCATAGCACTCACACTTGTCTTGAGCATTTTATAGTATCCACTTCAAGTTGTCTATGTACCATGTAAGCATCCAAGAAGTCCATAACCGCGGACCCGGCTATTCGAATAGATCATGTTAACCCTGCAGGGGTGTACTTCTTCACACACGCTCTCGCCACTTACCGCCATGTACACGTCATGTATCTCGGCAACCTTCAAGCGGAAGCCTGGCGAGGGTGTCGGCCACGACCTGACTAACCACACAAGACTCTAGCCCAGGTTTATCGCCTATTCGGGTTCCATCCGCAAGGAGATCCGGCCGGGGTGTCGCTTACGGCCCCAAACGATGTGAGCAGGGTTCCCGAGCCCACCAACCGGGTGCCACTCGGTACACCGTGCCACGTGTGCCTAGTCTGTCCCAAGCCCACCCTGCCGGGTGCCACTTGGTAGAAAAATAGCACTACCTACAAACACCAGAAACTAGTTGCGACTCCTGGACAGAGACCAAGTTGGTTAATAAGTCGAGAGGGGTCGAGTTACCGGAACCCAATGTGTGGTAGTATCGAGTCATTGGACAACATACATAGGACTCAGTGCTTAAGGACGGTTCCAATGATACAACCCACCATGTACTCCTACATGGCCTCTCACCGCTACCTTTACCAAATCGTGTTCACACACTTCACTCTCAGCATCAAAACATATCGTGACACTCCAATTCATTCCCAATGAATCAGACCTGACACAACTCTAAGCAATAGCAGGCATAGCATGGTAGGGACACAACAATGGCTTCAATCAACTCCTACACATGCTAGTGGGTTTCAACTATTTACTGTGGCAATGACAGGTCATGCAGAGGAATGGGTTCAACTACCGCAGCACAAAGTAGCATATGAATCGTTGTTGTCCTAATGCAATAACTGAGAGCAGGAGCGAGAGAGTAGGGTTTTATCGAAATGAACAAGGGGGGTTTGCTTGCCTGGTAAAACAACAAGGGAGGCACTGCTTCACAGACAGGTACTCTGGAACGTCTCCGGAGCAGGACCTATCGAGAAGGAACGGTGCCGGCAATCAATACACAATCATATGCAACAATATGATGCATGAACATGGCATGTAGATGTGATGTTGTTTGAGCTAATGCATCTAGTAAACATTTGGTTTGAAGTCCATTTGAACCAAAGGTTCAAATGCATTTCTAAATTAAGTCTCTTATATATGCCCTAATGTGTTTTCCCATATTCAGCATGTATAAGTTGGTTTTTCATGCATGAAACTAGTACAGATGGAAAGGTTGCATTTTTCTGATAATTTTTCATATATAAATTATTTTAATCTGAGCTATGGTTGAATTGTTATGAATTTTTGAAGTTTAAAACAATTTCTGGAATTTCCTAATTTAAATTAAATCCAGAAATTATATATTGCGCCAGCATGACGTCAGCACGACGTCAGCGGTCAACTGGGCTGGTCCGGGTCAAACCTGACGTGTGGGACCCACACGTCAGTGACAGGGGGGTTAAACAGGGGTTAATTAGTTTAATTAAAAGGTTAGGGGGGTCGGGCCCACTGGTCAGTGTCAGGGTTAATTAACAGAGTTGATTAAATTTAAACTAATCCTAAACTAAAATTAGTCAGGGCCGGGCCCACATGTCATTGACTCTGGGTAGTCAAACCCCAGGTCAACTGGGGGGGTTAGCGCGGGTTGACCGGTCAATCCCGCCGGCGTTTGGCCGCCGGCGAGGCCGAGCGCGGCGGAGGGGCTCGGGAACGTCGCTCCGGCGACCATTCGGGCGGCGGAGACCACGAGAGCGAAGCCCGCGCTCACGCGCATCCAGTGGAACACGCGGGAGGCTGC
>NW_025256145.1:0-1861 GCF_018294505.1 Triticum aestivum
TCTCCCTACGAGAAGGCCATCCATAGCACTCACACTTGTCTTGAGCATTTTATAGTATCCACTTCAAGTTGTCTATGTACCATGTAAGCATCCAAGAAGTCCATAACCGCGGACCCGGCTATTCGAATAGATCATGTTAACCCTGCAGGGGTGTACTTCTTCACACACGCTCTCGCCACTTACCGCCATGTACACGTCATGTATCTCGGCAACCTTCAAGCGGAAGCCTGGCGAGGGTGTCGGCCACGACCTGACTAACCACACAAGACTCTAGCCCAGGTTTATCGCCTATTCGGGTTCCATCCGCAAGGAGATCCGGCCGGGGTGTCGCTTACGGCCCCAAACGATGTGAGCAGGGTTCCCGAGCCCACCAACCGGGTGCCACTCGGTACACCGTGCCACGTGTGCCTAGTCTGTCCCAAGCCCACCCTGCCGGGTGCCACTTGGTAGAAAAATAGCACTACCTACAAACACCAGAAACTAGTTGCGACTCCTGGACAGAGACCAAGTTGGTTAATAAGTCGAGAGGGGTCGAGTTACCGGAACCCAATGTGTGGTAGTATCGAGTCATTGGACAACATACATAGGACTCAGTGCTTAAGGACGGTTCCAATGATACAACCCACCATGTACTCCTACATGGCCTCTCACCGCTACCTTTACCAAATCGTGTTCACACACTTCACTCTCAGCATCAAAACATATCGTGACACTCCAATTCATTCCCAATGAATCAGACCTGACACAACTCTAAGCAATAGCAGGCATAGCATGGTAGGAACACAACAATGGCTTCAATCAACTCCTACACATGCTAGTGGGTTTCAACTATTTACTGTGGCAATGACAGGTCATGCAGAGGAATGGGTTCAACTACCGCAGCACAAAGTAGCATATGAATCGTTGTTGTCCTAATGCAATAACTGAGAGCAGGAGCGAGAGAGTAGGGTTTTATCGAAATGAACAAGGGGGGTTTGCTTGCCTGGTAAAACAACAAGGGAGGCACTGCTTCACAGACAGGTACTCTGGAACGTCTCCGGAGTAGGACCTATTGAGAAGGAACGGTGCCGGCAATCAATACACAATCATATGCAACAATATGATGCATGAACATGGCATGTAGATGTGATGTTGTTTGAGCTAATGCATCTAGTAAACATTTGGTTTGAAGTCCATTTGAACCAAAGGTTCAAATGCATTTCTAAATTAAGTCTCTTATATATGCCCTAATGTGTTTTCCCATATTCAGCATGTATAAGTTGGTTTTTCATGCATGAAACTAGTACAGATGGAAAGGTTGCATTTTTCTGATAATTTTTCATATATAAATTATTTTAATCTGAGCTATGGTTGAATTGTTATGAATTTTTGAAGTTTAAAACAATTTCTGGAATTTCCTAATTTAAATTAAATCCAGAAATTATATATTGCGCCAGCATGACGTCAGCACGACGTCAGCGGTCAACTGGGCTGGTCCGGGTCAAACCTGACGTGTGGGACCCACACGTCAGTGACAGGGGGGTTAAACAGGGGTTAATTAGTTTAATTAAAAGGTTAGGGGGGTCGGGCCCACTGGTCAGTGTCAGGGTTAATTAACAGAGTTGATTAAATTTAAACTAATCCTAAACTAAAATTAGTCAGGGCCGGGCCCACATGTCATTGACTCTGGGTAGTCAAACCCCAGGTCAACTGGGGGGGTTAGCGCGGGTTGACCGGTCAATCCCGCCGGCGTTTGGCCGCCGGCGAGGCCGAGCGCGGCGGAGGGGCTCGGGAACGTCGCTCCGGCGACCATTCGGGCGGCGGAGACCACGAGAGCGAAGCCCGCGCTCACGCGCATCCAGTGGAACACGCGGGAGGCTGC
>NW_025256146.1:0-1861 GCF_018294505.1 Triticum aestivum
CCAAAATTTCTGGTCGAAATTCCCACGACTTGTCGAAATTTTGTCCTTCTTTGTAAGGAAACAAAACGTTTAGGGTGTCGGATGCAAAATGTTAGGGTCTTGGCTGCAAGATTTTGTAATTTGTGAGGATGTAAACAGAAATTAATTTTAACATTTGTTCCGAATTCCGAAAAATATTAGTACTTCGATGTTTGTTCACTTATTTTCAGAAAATGTTTGAAAATTAAAAAGTATTTTAATTTCAGTTTTTTTTTGCCTTTCGGAAAATGTTAGACTTGTTAGGTGTTAGTCTAAAATTAGATAACAAGCAGATTAAAATTAGCAAACCAACCACCTGAAGAAAAGCAGATACAGTAGATAACACACCAAAAAAAATAGTGTGCATATACTCTCAAAGCTTCAATTACTAGTGTGCGCGCATCATACATCACAAGATTCAGATTCAAACCTAGTGCGTATATGCCTATGAAGGCACATGCTTTTATATATTGGAGCATATATAGCAGCTGTTCTTGCCTACTGCAATTTAACCTAGCTGAGACGCAAATAATGCCGGCCAATCTACCTCCATAGGCACGGCCCACATGGACAGGCCGCTCCGAAATTGCTCCTCCTCTACTGTTCCAGTTTCGATATTAATCCCGTGCACGCACTCAAACTCGTCTACGATGAGCAATGTGCCGCTTCTCTCCCCTGACCTACAACGGGTTTTCCACTCTCCTTTCGGTGGTTTTAGCTCGACCACCCTAACGAGAAGCCATGCTTCGCTATCTGTGCCGTTTTGCAGCCTCCATATGTCTAGACGACACATGTCAGCTCCAACTTTATAGAAGAGACAAAACAACAATAGTGACCTGTCAACGGAAACACCAAGCGTCCAAGCATGCGCTTCAACAATCTTTTTGGGTGAGTTGGTCAGTCGGGATCAAGATCTAGGTGAGTTGGTCAGTAGTGATAGTTGAATAGCTCGTAGGTTGCACTTGTCAAATAAACTTATACCCATCGGAAAGTCTACATGAATTCTCCCAAAAAAAAGAAAAAAAAAGGATACGTACAATTTTTTATGCACCACGCTGGGATCTATCTTATATGTTTATTTTAGAAAAATGATGCATACATGAAGGTAGAATGCACCATATGAGATCTTTTTTAAGACAAACGTGATATATCTATCCTATGCGTACAACACCACATGAGTATTTATTTTATCTAATATTTTATTTAAACGTGCGTCCATGCAGGGCACAATACACCATGTCAGATCTAGTTTTTTTTCTTTTTTTTTAGGCGTTTTGCTTTTTTAGGAACGGAGGGAGTAAGATGCATGGATGCAAGGCACAATACACCACGTCAGATTTATTTATTTTTTCAGCTTTTTTAGGCGTTTTACTTTTAGGATGAGAAGTCTAGGGATGACAAGTCTATGGCTTACTTTTTTTTTCCTTTTCTTGATGGGAGGGCGTGAGTGTCCTATTTCTCCTCCCCAGGTAAAGATACGTACGTGCGCTTAGGTGGAGCTGTCTCTCTCTCTCTTTTTTGCGTGGCAAAGATAACTTATTAAGGGCATTGGTGGGTAATATTTTTGATCTTTTAATCCATTGGTTGTGCTTGCCTGATGGGTTTAAATTGATGGCCGGATGTTTCTAATTATTATGAGGTTTTCTAGACTAATTCTCTTTTTTCTGGACACCCCATAAAGCACTTTTTATATATAAATAGATAAATAGATGTGTGTGTTAGCTTTTTGTTGTATGCATCATTATCTTAAAAAGGTCAAGTGTTTGTTCACAATGTTTATATTCTCTTGATGCGGCATTATTTTTTATTAATAAGAAGTTAGGCCGCGGTCTATTTTTTGTTT
>NW_025256147.1:0-1861 GCF_018294505.1 Triticum aestivum
CCATGAATTGACTCTAGATCCTGTCATGATTAGTAGAACAAGAAACAAAACCCAAAAATAATGTTCCTATAACTACTAGGATGTGGTGGTAAAACGCTCACAGTAAAGCAAATATCAATGTCTTACAAGTTCTTACCATGCAGCAGGCGGTGATCGGCAACCAGCGGTGTCAAGTAACTCCGAATATTGAGTAAAGCGATTGCCAGGGGAGCGTACGTATACACGGTGTAGAAATATGTGGAGCTGGGTTGGCTATATATGGTAGCAAAAGATTAGCAATAATCAATTCAAAGATGCAATGTTGAATAAACGCTCAACGACGATACTGTGCTGGTCCTAGGCTAGACCGGACTAGAGACGCGAGCCTAGAACACTAATGAGGTCACGGCGTAGCACAACTAGCATCAATGAAGGATACTAAGTAACTCTTGACAGCAAGATATAAGTGAAGATCACAACGGCAGTGAAGATAATGATGAAAAACAACTGCCAAGCAGGATATACAACAACTCTCTCTCCAACTTTCCTCTTGAAAAGTTTGAGACAATTTTCTGATAAATTCTTTCAAAGAATGCTACTAACTCAAGCTTTCCAATGCAAAAAGAATCAGTCAATTCCGAGTTGATATGAGGAGTCAAAGAATTCTAAAACTGGCCTGAAAAATTGGAACAAGTTGTGTTCACGAACTTCGGAGGGCAAAAAGATCTATTTAGAAGCCGATTTTGAGGTGTCAAATATTGAACTTGCTTCTGCAACTATCTAGATGCGGCTCGTCGCTATTTTCAATTTGAGTACTCACGGAGCCAAAACTGACTTCGTATGAGGAAGATACACCTGTTTTACTGAACAGTGCGCAAAACAGATTCCAATCCGAATTCAGGTACGAGATTGATTCTAGATAGATCCAATTTTTTTTTCTTCTCTCTTTTTTTTCTCACGGCTTTTTTTTCTTTTTCTTCTCCCTCTTTTTTTTTCTTTCCTTTTTTCTCTCTTTTTTTTCTTTGTCTTCTTTTTCTCCCTCTTTCCAAGACAAACTAGATAAGATGCAGATTCGATCAGGCGAAGATGTGAGTGACCTCAACTATGATTATGACAATAAACAGTGCGTAGCACGTGGTGGAAATAGGTGGATGGGATGGTGGACAGCAGATGGGATAATAATGCAGCGGCTGCGTGACAAATGTGAACAGAACTCGAAACTCTAAAGGAACTGGACACTAAGACCAGCAACTCGACACGGCGATGCAACCGATAATTCAATAATGCAAACAATGAAAAGAAAATTGCAAAGGCTCAGTCTGGCTAGGACAAAGGATGAATAGATCTAACTTTTGTTTTGTGGCTTTTTCTTGGACAATAGGTAAGAAAATAAATCTAATTTAGGAAAAACTGGAAATTCTCACCGAGCAACCTGAAAACTGATACCACTTGATAGAGGCGGGGTGTCCCGTCTTTCGATGAGATGATGGATATCGCTTTGGTGGAAGTTGACTTTGACGATCCGACTACGAACGTGCGAGGACGTCGCGCCTTAGCAATGGCTAAACCAACTCCGAGAGGTTATTGACCACGCCGGAGCACGATCAACCTGACCACGAGGGTCTGTTTCCTGCGAGCAAACGAAGAACAAGCAAGAAACTGAGATTGCAATCTGGATATTGCGAATATAAGATGAAAGCTTTATTGATCAAGGTGGGGTTCTGTGACGCCTTTGTCTGGTCGTTGAACACAAACGAAGTACGCGAAGTTGCAGCTATGGCGAACTTTTAATCTAAACAAAACCCAAGGAAAAGCTACTAGATGGATCTACTTATATAGGAGCAAGGGGTGGCGGCCAAGGAGGTGGGAGGACGTCCCAAGG
>NW_025256148.1:0-1861 GCF_018294505.1 Triticum aestivum
AAAGTCTCAATGAATTCAACCCATTTAGCATGTCTACGATTCAGTTTAGCTTGACTTTTAATATGTTTCAAAGATTCATGATCAGAATGTATAACAAATTCTTTGGGCCATAAATAATGTTGCCATGTTTCTAAAGTCCGAACAAGAGCATATAATTCTTTATCATAAGTAGAATAATTCAGACTAGGCCCACACAATTTTTCAGAAAAGTATGCAACAGGTTTGCCATCTTGTAATAACACACCGCCTAATCCAATTCCACTAGCATCACATTCAAGCTCAAAAGTCTTATTAAAATCAGGAAGTTGGAGTAAAGGAGCATGTGTCAACTTATCTTTCAATACCGAGAAGGCTTCTTCCTGTGCGGTACCCCAAAGAAAAGGCACATCTTTCTTTGTAAGCTCATTGATAGGTGCAGCAATGGTGCTGAAATCTCTCACAAAACGCCTATAGAATCCAGCGAGGCCAAGAAAACTCCTCACTTGTGTGACCGTTTTGGGTTGCGGCCAACTCTCAATAGCTTCAATCTTGGCTTTATCAACTTCAATTCACTATGGAGTAACAACATAGCCAAGAAAAGATACTCGGTCGGTGCAAAAGGTGCACTTCCCAAGGTTACCAAACAAACGTGCATCACGTAGAGCAATAAAAACAACACGTAAATGTTCCAAATGTTCTTCCAAAGATCTGCTATAAATCAATATGTCATCAAAGTAAACTACCACAAATCGTCCAATGAAAGCACGTAAAACTTCGTTCATTAATCTCATGAAAGTACTAGGTGCATTAGTTAACCCAAAAGGCATGACTAACCACTCATATAATCCAAACTTAGTTTTGAATGCAGTTTTCCATTTATCTCCTAATTTCATACGAATTTGATGGTATCCACTACGCAAATCAACTTTGGAGAATATTGTAGAGCCACTCAATTCATCAAGCATATCATCTAGCCTAGGAATAGGATGACGATAACGAATAGTAATATTATTAATGCCTCTACAATCAACACACATATGTGATGTACCATCCTTTTTCGGCACTAGAATAATAGGAACAGCACAAGGACTAAGGGATTCGCGTATATAACCTTTGTCGAGAAGCTCTTGTACTTGACGCATAATCTCCTTCGTCTCCTCTGGATTGGTACGGTATGGTGCACGGTTTGGCAGTGAAGCACCGGGAATTAAGTCAATCTGATGCTCAATCCCTCGAATAAGCGGTAATCCCGGTGGCACGTCTTGTGGAAAAACGTCAGCGAACTCCTGCAAAATGTTAGTGACAGCAGGAGGCAAAGAGGAAGGCACGTCCTCGAATGAAAATAATGCCTCTTTGCACACAAAGGCATAGCAAACAGATTTGCTGAAATCTAGCTCATCAATATCAGAATTTTTATCAAATTGCCATGGTCTACCAAGTAATAAGGAACATGCTTGCATAGGTACCACATCACAATCAACATAATCAGCATATGTAGAGATACTAAAATGCACACGAACAGTACGTGTTACCTTAACCTTGCCGCTGTTGTTAAACCATTGGATGTAGTAAGGATGTGGATGTGGTCTTGTGGTGAGAGAAAGCTTCTCCACCATCTCCATGCTAGCCAAGTTGTTGCAGCTCCCTCCGTCTATGATGACGCGCACAGAACGTTCCTTCACAACTCCCTTGGTATGGAACAAATTGTGCCTCTGATTTTGCTCAGCTTATGTGATCTGCACACTCAAAACACGTTGAGCAACTAAACATTCATACCTGTCAGCGTCTTCAGGAGCCATGTATTGCGTCTCATGATCAGAATCATCTCCACCATGTTCTTCACGTGTAATAAGAGCCAAAGTCTCCTCATCATAGTCACTAG
>NW_025256149.1:0-1861 GCF_018294505.1 Triticum aestivum
TAAATTGTGTGGCTTTTAAAAAATGCTTGAATACTTTTTAAATTACCAGTGAATTCACTATCGGGCAGGTTTGATCCACAAAATATCCGAACTCCACTTGTGAGTAAATAAAAGTTGTTGTCACTACCACAGGGATTGGTCCTACATCGATGCACTTCTTTTTCACTTTTCTAATAAAAAAACAACAAATACTTGCTATTTTAGTTTAACGATAACAGTAACCTACGTCAAATGCTCACGGTTTAGAAAAGCTCATTCATCTATCTTGTTTGAAAAAAATAACCCTACGAAATGAAGTAGTGGCCTAAAAACTGGTATATATGTTTTATGCTTACAGAACTGGTGAGTTGCTAACTTCCCTTCGATATCTAATTTCTAGGCACACTAAAAGCATGTGCTAGTTTGCTTGATGGCCTTGCATTTTCTGAGTTCATCAGTGAACGGATTTGGTGGGTTGGCCAGAATTTGTGGAGAAATAAAAGGTCCCACTTGGTGAAGAAACTCAGACTAAAAAGGCAACCAAGGAAAATAAAACAAACTCTTGTTGTGCACATGGATTAAGAGTCATATAGTCGAGTAGATCATCGGGGTGCCGAACTCAAAGGCAGTGAGTACACAGAGATTTGGCTTGTACTGGATGCGCACGACGCTCAGCAAGTGGGCCCGCGATCTCTAGCTACACCCTCTTTCACTATTTAGCAGGCTCAAATGTGTTTTTAGATCTATCATTTGATCATCGATTTGACACGGATTATATGTCATGCAAGTTATATCATTGAATTTGTGTTCGACCACATTAGTTTGGAACACATGATTGGTCAAATAAGATTAAATTAAACACGAAAAAGAAGGACGCCACATACGTTGAGACGAGCGGAGTACATAACTCTTTTGAAAAGAAAAAAAAAAGGGAGTACATAACATTCTTAAAAGCAAATGACCCTGAAGCCTAAGCAACAACGTCATATATTATACAAAATTGTCGTCCACCACAACATTATCAGACCGGCAAACTGAGAAAGACGACCCGCGCCACGCATCGGCTCTGCGGAATGCCCAAACAAATGGCCCCACACGCACTTCCATGGTCGCCGCCGCCGGCTGGCGCGCCCTGTAGTTGTAGGCACGCACCCCCGGCGAACAGCCGGAAGAAATCAACGTGTGCTCATAATCCTTCACCTCCGTCGAGCGAGCACCGCACAAGTGCCGCAACAGAGCGGCGAAGAAGACCACAGCAATGAAGACGGCGATGAAAATCGTGGTTGCACTAGCATCGACGGAGCTGATATACGCCATGGAAATGGAATGGAGGACGATAAGGCGAGGACGTACGGTAGGTGCCCAGCTTCACCAACTGGGGCTAGTTAGTGCATATGATCGTACTGTGATTATGAGCTACTTATGGAATGTGTGGCGATGTTTCCAAGACGTGGTATGGTCGAAGCGACAAAGAAATGGCTTTGGTCTCTCCGTTTCTTGTCAGCAGATAGCAATGTTGATCATACATTCAATTTTTTTAAACGCAGGAAAGACGCGGGAAAATCATCCGGCTTAAATAAAAATCATCCAGTTTGCATGAAATTCATCTGTTCTGCTCATGTTTTGAATGTTTGCAGACAAATACACTGTTTGTATTAGGGGACCACGTTGGAGATGACCTAAGCTACCGTCACGTGTCACGCTCTAGTTGCTCCCTCTGAATTTTGTTTTCTTTTTTTTCTTGTATGTACTTTGGTTTTTAGATGATTTTTTTTGGCTTTTCGGTTTTTCCTTGGTTTTTATCGCCTTGCGAACAAGCGGGCCGTGGAGGCGGCTACTAGCCGTGGCTCGGAGGGAGGATCGAGTAGATCCGCGCCACAGC
>NW_025256150.1:0-1861 GCF_018294505.1 Triticum aestivum
TTCATGGACTATTACTCACCGTTTTGGGGTCCCAAAGCGATTTCCATGGTTGTCGAATTCCAAGGTGCGCTTACGTGTCGGTCATCAACAATCACAGTTTGGGCCAATTCTGGCCCGTTTCTTGGACTATTACTCTATTTTGGGGTCTTGGAGTCATTTCGATGATTGACGAACCCTTGGTGCGTTTACGTGTCGGTGATCAACACTCACATATTCGGCCGATTCTAGTCCGTTTTGTGCACTATCACTCAGTGTTTTCGGGACCTAGAGCAATTTCCACGATCGGTGAACCCCGGGCTTCGTTTATGTGTCCGTCGTCAACACTGAGAGTTTTGGCCAATTCTGACGGGTTTCGTGGACTATTACTCACGGTTTTGGGGTCCCGAAGCAATTTCCATAGTTGTTGAACTCCAAGATGTGCTTACGTGTTGGTCAGCAACACTCGCAGTTTTGGTTGATTCTGGCCCGTTTCATGGACTATTACTCACCGTTTTGGGGTCCCGAAGCGATTTCCATGGTTGTCGAACTCCAAGGTGCGCTTACGTGTCGGTCATCAACAATCACAGTTTGGGCCGATTCTGGCCCGTTTCTTGGACTACTACTCTATTTTGGGGTCTCGGAGCCATTTCCATGATTGACGAACCCCAGGGCGCGTTTACGTGTCGGTGATCAACAATCACATATTCGGTCGATTCTAGTCCGTTTTGTGCACTATCACTCAGTGTTTTGGGGACCTAGAGCAATTTCCACGATCGATGAACCCCGGGGTTCGTTTATGTGTCCGTCGTCAACACTGAGAGTTTTGGCCAATTCTGACGGGTTTCGTGGACTATTACTCACCGTTTTGGGGTCCCGAAGCGATTTCCATAGTTGTTGAACTCCAAGGTGTCCTTACGTGTTGGTCATCAACACTCGCAGTTTTGGCCGATTCTGGCCCGTTTCATGGACTATTACTCACGGTTTTGGGGTCCCAAAGCGATTTCCATAGTTGTCGAACTCCAAGGTGCGCTTACATGTCGGTCATCAACAATCACAGTTTGGGCCGATTCTGGCCCGTTTCTTGGACTACTACTCTATTTTGGGGTCTCAGAGTCATTTCCATGATTGACGAACCCCAGGGTGCGTTTACGTGTCGATCATCAACACTCACATATTTGGCCGATTCTAGTCCGTTTTGTGCACTATCACTCAATGTTTTGGAGACCTAGAGCAATTTCCACGATTGATGAACCCCAGGGTGCATTTATGTGTCTGTCGTCAACACTGAGAGTTTTGGCCAATTCTGACGGGTTTCGTGGACTATTACTCACGGTTTTGGGGTCCAGAAGCGATTTCCATAGTTGTTGAACTCCAAGGTGTGCTTACGTGTTGGTCATCAACACTCCCAGTTTTGGCCGATTCTGACCGTTTCATGGACTATTACTCACCGTTTTGGGGTCCCAAAGCGATTTCCATGGTTGTCGAATTCCAAGGTGCGCTTACATGTCGGTCATCAACAATCACAGTTTGGGCCGATTCTGGCCCGTTTCTTGGACTATTACTCTAGTTTGGGGTCTTGGAGTCATTTCGATGATTGACGAACCCTTGGTGCGTTTACGTGTCGGTGATCAACACTCACATATTTGGCCGATTCTAGTCCGTTTTGTGCACTATCACTCAGCATTTTGGGGACCTAGAGCAATTTCCAGATCGATGAACCCCGGGGTTCGTTTATGTGTCCGTCGTCAACACTGAGAGTTTTGGCCAATTCTGACGTGTTTCGTGGACTATTACTCACCGTTTTGGGGTCCCGAAGCGATTTCCATAGTTGTTGAACCCTAAGGTGTCCTTACGCGTTGGTCATCAACACTCGCAGTTTTGG
>NW_025256151.1:0-1860 GCF_018294505.1 Triticum aestivum
AAAAATTCTGTAGAAGAATATTATCAGGAATTACAAACTGGCATGATTAGATGTGGTATTGTTGAGGAGAATGAAGCTATGCTTGCACGTTTTATGGGTGGATTAAACTGGCATGATTTTAGAGTCCGTATGTGTGGGGAAACAAGAGTTAGGGTTGGTTTCAGACCCCACCCTCAAGGGCCACGAAATTCCCCCCTCTTCCTCCATATATACAGCCCTTAGGGCGTCGTTTAGACTTTGAGTTTTGTTTAGATTAAAAGTTCGCCATAGCTGCAACTTCGCGTACTTCGTTTGTGTCCAACGACTAGACCAAGACGTCACAGAACCCCACCTTGATCAATAAAGCTTTCATCTTTTATTCGCAATATCCCGATTGCAATCTCAGCTTCTTGCTTGTTCTTCGTTTGCTCGCAGGAAACAGACCCTCGTGGTCAGGTTGATCGTGCTCCGGCGTGGTCAATAACCATCGGAAGTTGGTTTAGCGATTGCTAAGGCGCGACGTCTCGCACGTTTATAGTCGGATCGTCAAGGTCGACTCCCACAGAAAATGATAGCCACCATCTCATCGAAACATCGGGACACCTTAGCCTCTATCATCTCACCTCCGCAGATGGAATGGAGTCCTCGTGGGTGGGGCGGGGATGGTTGGACTGGACCAGACCGGACTGGAGTGGAGGAGTAACCGAAGGAGAAGAGGAGGAAGAATGGAGAAGGTGTGGGAGGCAAAGAGGTGGCAGCCACCGCTGGCGCTGGAGGGAGGGAGGAAGAGGAAGGTTGTGGTACCGGCAGTAAATAATGAATTAATTAACAGAAACGGGGAATTCCTATCTACGCGCGGCACATGGGATGTTTAGGAGGGAAAACGGAAAATTTGTGGACAAAGGAACGGAGGTCCCTTTCTCCCCCTCCTTGTGTTTTATTGTGTAGGAGTGTAGGTATGGTGGTGCTCACACTTAATTGGCACCCTCCTCCCTCACGTTGAGATTTTGGCATTTCTTTGATGCAAAAGGAAATTCTTTTCTGCGTAGAATGAGAAGGCGCATGGGAGGGGTAAAGGAAATTTCTGGACAAAGGGACCGACGATCCTCTGCGCTGCACTCCCGGTGCCGGATCGGTGGCCACGCGGACCGGTGGATCGTGTCGCACGCGGCCGTTGGGTACGCGTGGTCACGTGGTGGATCGGAGGATCGTCGGTGCGTGTGATGTGTTGGGCGAACGAGGAGAAAGAGGGGAAGGGATAAGGCCGGAGGCGCCTCCCGTGTGAGGCACGCATGGGCGGTGCGTGACGAGCGTGCGGGAGGCGCCCGACCGAGGCTGAGGTCGGCCGGCTGATTTGGAATTCTTTTTTGGGATAATCCCTTGATTTCTCTACACCACGCTACCGGCGTCGGATTGGCGACCATGCGGACCGTGGGATCATGTCGCCCATATCCGTTGGATCCGCGTGGCCGCGTGGTTGGAACGGAGGATAGCCGGGGCGTGCGATGTCGCGAGTGGACGAGAATAAAGAGGGGAAGGGATAAGCTAGGGCACGCCCCGTGTGTGGGGCCCGCATGGGCGGTGCGTGACGCGCGCGCGGGGGAGGGGACCGACCGAGGCAAAGGTTGGTCATGTCCTCTTGTATCAATTTGAATGGAAGAGTGTTTGATAGCACAAACAAAAACAAAGGATTTCGACCAAAGGGTTTAAGTGTATGAAAATTTACCGACCAAGGCAGAGGTTGGTCAGCTGATTTGGACCTTTTTTGGATTCACTACACACAAACATGAATAACGCGGGAATAGAGTGGCATGCCCTCTTGTATCATGTAGGATTACCAAACTATAGGAATTTGAATGGAAGAGTGTTTGATAGCACAAG
>NW_025256152.1:0-1860 GCF_018294505.1 Triticum aestivum
TGATCAGTTGCTGGACCTATTGTCTTATCAATCCTTTGATTTGAGTGTGGGCTATCGTCAAATCAAGTCAGAACCAACGATGTTCGTAATGTTGTCTTACTCGTGGTTGATCCCTCGAGCATACACCATTATATCTTTTGGGTCTGATCAATGCTATCACCGTGTTCACATGATGGTGGAAGTCCAGTGATATGGAAATTCCGATGAGTTGTTGTTGAGCCCATTGACAACATCCTTATCTCCTCCATGATTTTGTTGAACATTAAGCTAGTGTTGGAAACTTTTGAAAGCATTTCTTCATGCTAACTCATGAAGTATTTGTTTGATGAAAGGAGTGACTTCCTCTTCTACACGTGCATTTGGTGAAAGTTGCCGCCGTGGATTTGAGAAAGTTAGTTTTGCTTCCTCTGGAATCATCCCAAGTCAGTCATGCATACGTGCGAAGTATTCTGTGGTCTGGAGACTTGCAACCTTCATTCCATATGTGTTCCGAGCACACCAAGCCACTGATTGAGTTGTTCAAAGATAAAGGAGTCTGTCCAAGGTGAACTCTTTGGACTTCCACGCGTGGAGACTTCGATGTCATTAATGATGATTCCCCACCTGAACTCGGTAGTGTTTTATTATAAGACTACCACGTGGTCATGTTTGTCTGGGACAACGTGTTCACATGTGTGTAGCAGAACCAGCTCATGTTTTGGAGCTTGCTATCGTAGTTCATTCCCCGAGAATCTCGCAACGTCATCTCATCGATTTGTGTTGCAAACTTCCGTTTTCTTCCTAGACTCGATGAGTCTGGAATATCCTGACACCAACCAGATCTGAATCTCAGGCAGATATGATGGTTTGGAACATTTCCCAAGAACTATAATATCGGTCCCTCGAAAACCGGTAAAGTGGATGTTGTGGCCAACACATCCAGCCGGAAGACCTGTTATTATAATATCTTGATTGAGGAAGTTGGCCACCTCCCCATAGGGATTTCGTAGGATTTACTCCCTAGTTGCCCCTATGGATTTTGAGATCCCGAAGTCCGACCTTTTTACTTGATGTTCTAGATACCAAACCATATCTATGAATGGTTACACTAGCACATCAAGGAGAACATTAGAAGCGGAGTGCTAAATGTCTCTCGGTCGATCATCCAGATTTTGTTTCCTTGGCCTCGCTAAGATGAAATCTGAGAAGGTGTTATCTTTCTTTGCATCTGCATCCTCCATCACCATTCATCATGGTAGCAAGTTGTGTTGCCGGACCCTTGACACGGATGTTGGTAAAACCTTGATGATTATGGAAATGCTCAAGTTCTTGAGAGCACGCACAAGCGCTACGAGTTATCATCGGCACAAACTGGGATTCCTCTCAGTTTCCTCGGCAATGCTACGACCTTTTCAGACAGTGAATTCACCCCCCATTGTTGGGTTCTTCCCCAGTTACCAGAATCATTCCCAGCATTTGCATTTTGTTCCCAGCCTGCACCACCAATGTGCCATTCAACCATGGGTCCCTTCCATTTCCGGTGATAAGCAAATCCATCCATTGCGTTGTCTTCAACAAGGTAATCCACATCATCCAAGTCCGAGTATGCCATTCTACCGACCCCCTCCAAATGATCGCTCGAGAATTGCCTTAGGCTGGTTTAAAGAGTTTCAATGATCTCTGAATCAAAGGTAATTCTTTTTGCCACTTAAGATAATAATCTACGAATCACCCTTCTCCAGGATGTTTCGTTGTGGTATCATGGCAACTCAACTCCTCGCTACATTGATAATCGTTTACCACCTTTTTAGGTGTGGAATCGTTGTCTACCTAGTGAACCTTCGTCATCTGTTCCACTCCATTCCTCTAAAGGTGTGCTTC
>NW_025256153.1:0-1860 GCF_018294505.1 Triticum aestivum
AGAAAATCTCATCGTAGTCAACACCTTGAACTTGTCGAAAACCTTTTGCGACAATTCTAGCTTTGTAGATAGTAACACTACTATCAGCGTCCGTCTTCCTCTTGAAGATCCATTTATTTTCTATGGCTTGCCGATCATCGGGCAAATCCATCAAAGTCCATACTTTGTTCTCATACATGGATCATATCTCAGATTTTATGGCCTCAAACCATTTCGCGGAATCTGGGCTCATCATCGCTTCCTCATAGTTCGCAAGTTCGTCATGGTCTAGTAACATGACTTCCAGAACAGGATTACTGTACCACTCTGGTGCGGATCTTACTCTGGTTTACCTACGAGATTCGGTAGTAACTTGATCTGAAGTTACATAATCATCATCATTAGCTTCCTCACTAATTGGTGTAGTAGTCACAGGAATAGATTTCTGTGATGAACTACTTTCCAATATGGGAGCAAGTACAATTACCTCATCAAGTTCTACTTTCCTCCCACTCACTTCTTTCGAGAGAAACTCCTTCTCTAGAAAAACTCCGAATTTAGCAACAAAAGTCTTGCCTTCGGATTTGTGATAGAAGGTGTACCCAACAGTCTCCTTTGGGTATCCTATGAAGACATATTTCTCCGATTTGGGTTTGAGCTTATCAGGATGAAACTTTTTCATATAAGCATCACAATCCCAAACTTTAAGAAACGACAACTTTGGTTTCTTGCCAAACCACAGTTCAGATTGTGTCGTCTCAACGGACTTAGATGGTGCCCTTTTAAACGTGAATGCAACTGTATTTAATGCATAACCCCAAAACGATAGTGGTAGATCGATAAGAAACACTTAGTCTCAGGCTTAGGACCAGACTTGGGATTCTTCACTTGAGCAGCAACTTGCTTGCTGTTCTTCTTGAAGTTCCCCTTCTTACCTCTGCCCTTTTCGTCAAACTAGTGGTCTTGTCTACCATCAACACTTGATGTTTTTCTCGATTTCTACCTTCGTCAATTTCCGCATTACGAAGAGCTTGGGAATCATTTCTGTTATCCCTTGCATATCATAGTTCATCACGAAGTTCTACTAACTTGGTGATGGTGAATAGAGAATTCTGTCAATCACTATCTTATCTGGAAGATTAACTCCCACTTGATTCAAGCGATTGTAGTACTCAGACAATCTGAGCACATGCTCACTAGTTGAGCGATTCTCCTCCATCTTTTAGCTATAGAACTTGTTGGAGACTTCATATCTCTCAACTCGGGTATTTGCTTGAAATATTAACTTTAACTCCTGGAACATCTCATATGCTCCATGACGTTCAAAACTTCTTTGAAGTCCCGATTCTAAGCCATTAAGCATGGTGCACTAAACTATCAAGTAGTCATCATATTGATCTAGCCAAACGTTCATAACGTCTGCATCTGCTCCTGTAATAGGTCCGTCACCTAGCGATGCATCAAGGACATAATTCTTCTGTGCAGCAACAAGGATAAACCTCAGATCACGGATCCAATCCGCATCATTGCTACTAACATCTTTCAACACAATTTTCTCTAGGAACATATCAAAATAAACACAGGGAAGCAACAACGCGAGCTATTGATCTACAACATAATTTGCAAAATACTACCAGGACTAAGTTCATGATAAATTTAAGTTCAATTAATCATATTACTTAAGAACTCCCACTTAGATAGACATCCCTCTAATCCTCTAAGTGATTACGTGATCCAAATCAACTAAACCATGTCCGATCATCACGTGAGATGGAGTAGTTTCATTGGTGTACATCGCTATGTTGATCATATCTTCTATATGATTCACGCTCGACCTTTCGGTCTCCGTGTTCCGAGGCCATATCTGTATATGCTTGGCTC
>NW_025256154.1:0-1860 GCF_018294505.1 Triticum aestivum
ACATAAAGATTGATATATTAGACGGCTATATTCGGACACCGGAAGTGTTCCGGGCGTTTTCGGAGAAAACCGGAGTGCCGGAGGGTTACCGGAACCCCCCGGGAGAAGTAATGGGCCTTATGGGCCTTAGTGGAGAAGAGAGAGGGGCGGCCAGCATGGGCCGCGCGCCCCCTCCCCCTCTTGTCCGAATTGGACTAGGAGGGGGGCGGCGCCCCCCCTCTTTCCTTCTCCCTCTCCCCCTTCCTTTCCCCCTCCTAGTAGGAGTAGGAAAGGGGGAGTCCTACTCCTACTAGGAGGAGGACTCCTCCTCCTGGCGCGCCCTCTAGGGCCGGCCGGCCTCCCCCCTTGCTCCTTTATATATGGGGGCAGGGGGCACCCTAGGACACACAAGTTGATCTACGGATTGTTCCTTAGCCGTGTGCGGTGCCCCCCTCCACCATATTCCACCTCGGTCATATCGTCGCGGAGCTTAGGCGAAGCCCTGCGCCGGTAGAACATCATCATCGTCACCACGCCGTCGTGCTGACGGAACTCATCCCCAAAGCTTTGCTGGATCGGAGCCCTGGGATCGTCATCGAGCTGAACGTGTCCTGAACTCGGAGGTACCGTACGTTCGGTGCTTGGATCGGTCGGATCGTGAAGACGTACGACTACATCAACCGCGTTGTTATAACGCTTCGGCTTATGGTCTACGAGGGTACGTGGACATCACTCTCCCCTCTCGTTGTTATGCCATCATCATGATCTTGCGTGTGCGTAGGAAATTTTTTGAAATTACTACGTTCCCCAACAATCCCGTGCCCACCTCCTCACCATCCGGCATATCACATGTGGGTGGCACAGGATCAGGCCATTCTCTCCGCCATCCAGTCTTCGCTCACGCCGAGTGTTTCGTCGATGGTCATCTTCGCCGCTACGTCCAGGGAGGCATGGGCGGCCCTCCACACCAGTTTCGCCTCTCAGTCTCAGGCGCGTGCACACTCTATATGCACCGATCTGGGTGAGACCAAACTTGGCGATCTCAGCATCACGGAGTACTTCAACTAGATGACGAGCCTCGCTGACACCCTGGCCTCTGTTGGTCAGTCGCTTCTGGACACGAACTTCACCACTTTTGTGCTTAACGAGCTCGATGATGATTATGATAATATCATTGAGAACGTCCATGGTCGAGATGATACACTCCCGCGTCGTGAGCTCTATGCGCGCCTCCTTGGGCGTGAGCAGTGCATCAAGGCGCGCCGTGTTTCCCCCAGCTTCGTCTCCGCCAATGCCGCCACACGCGGCA
Source organism: Triticum aestivum (assembly GCF_018294505.1). NCBI lineage: Eukaryota > Viridiplantae > Streptophyta > Magnoliopsida > Poales > Poaceae > Triticum > Triticum aestivum. The sequence goes on from NW_025256154.1 coordinate 1,289, forward strand.
AACCTCAGAAGCCGGCTCCATCAGGTGGCAAACCACCGGCTTCCTCGGCGCAGGCCTCACGGGGCAACGCGCCGACCATCACGGGAGGGAGTCGCCCAGTTGCTTGCTGTTCCAGTTGCGGCGCTCCTCAGGCTTGTCAGCTTTGTGGCATAGATCGTCACCTCGCCTCTCGCTGCCACAGACGCTACAAGCAAGACTTCCTTGGCCTTGGCAACAATGGCAAAGGGAATGATAAGCAGGCTGCAGCTGTTGTGACAGGGCACGAGCACGGGCGCACCCAGTCATACTCCCTTGATCCGGCGTGGTATATGGATACAAGAGCGACGAATCACCTCACCAGCGAGATGGGCAAGCTCTCCACTCAGGAACCGTATCGTGGACATGATCAGGTGCACGCCGCCAACGGAGCAGGTATGCGCATCTCCTATGTTGGTCAGGCATCACTTCTTGCACACAATTTTCGCAAACTGCATCTTTCTAGTGTCCTTCGAGTTCCCTCTGCTACGCGTAGTTTCTTGTCTATTCCTCAACTTACTCGTGATAATAATGTCCTTGCTGAGTTTCACCCTTTT
>NW_025256155.1:0-1860 GCF_018294505.1 Triticum aestivum
AGAGAGGAGGGCTTGTTCACTCGGTCCATGGTAAACTGAGGGAGTCCACTCGACTGCCCCGGCGTCGACTGGTCCTGGCAGTAGAACCAGGTCGACTGCCAGCCTCTGACTGACTCGGGAAAGGTCATGGGCGGGAAGGTGCTCTTATTCCTCACCTGGATCCCCAGACCCCCACACATTTGGACGACTCGGGTTCTTTCATCGCCTGGGCTCGCCTTCTTCACAGTCTGAGAGCGACACGTGAATATATGCTTGAACAAACCCCAGTGCGGTCGACAGCCCAGGAAACCCTCACACATGGACACGAACGCGGCAAGATAGGCGATAGAATTTGGGGTAAAGTGGTGGAGCTGCGCTCCAAAGAAGTTCAAGAAGCCACGGAAGAAAATACTCGGCGGCAAAGAAAATCCACGATCAACATGGGTGGCCAAGAGCACACACTCACCCTCTTCTGGCTGGGGCTGCCATTCCTTCCCCGGAAGCCTCGCAGCTCCATGAGGGATCAAGCCCTCGTTGGCCATGTCGAGGAGATCTTTTTCTGTGATGGTCGACTGGATCCAGTCTCCTTGGACCCAGCCCTTCGGCAGGCGGGATCTGGACGAAGACCCGCCGCGGCTGGTAGATCTCCCCTTCGCCTTCTCCGACGTCGACGCCTTCTTCGCACGTTCCAGCGCCGCCGTCTTCTCCTTGGCCATGGTTGCCGGCGAGATGCGCGAGGGGAAGTTGTGCGGGGGCAAGAGCGAGCGCGCTGGACGGAGACGAAGGGAGCAGAGAGAGAGAGAATGTTGAGGCACAGTACAAAAATCCTTGCCGGGCGCATTTATAAGGTCCCTTCCGAGTGGATGACAGGTGGGCCCGGTCGATCTAATCATATCCAGGAACAGTTATGCAGACGGGATACGTGGCGAAGAAAGCGGCGCGGAGATTGAGGCGTCTATGTCCCGTCCCATCCGAACGCCGCGGTCCGCTCCGCTTCGCGCGCGTCCCCAAATTTCGCATCCCGCGGAATCCGCGAACGGCAGATCAGTCTGTCAGACGCGGGGTTTCCCGCGATCCGTCGCTCGGGGATCGTCGAAGCCCGAAAGATCACTCGACGAAAGAAGAGAATGGATCGAGTCGACTGAAGACAAGTTGCTCACCATCGACGAAGAGATTCTTTGGTCCAGAACAACGCACGACCAGAGTGCAAAGGTTAATCGGAAACGACATCAACTCCTTCCTCACTCGAAGCCTCAATCCATTCGGGGGCTAATGATGGGGTCATGTACCTAGGGTAAGGTCATGGACCTGATCTAAGTACCTTACCCAAGGACACCCTTAGCAGAGGTCGCCTTCCAGTCGACCAACGAGGGACTCACTCGACTGACTTGAAGGACTCGACCACGAAGACTCACTCGACCACCAGAAGGTCAAGAGGCACTCTACACTGCAACGGCCTGTAATTAAGTAGACTTTATGGTAGTAAAGACACTTTATGTGGGGCGTTATCAGTAACGCCCCGGACTTAACTCACCTTAAACCCTCTCCTACGTGGGCTGACTGGGGTCCCGGCGCACTCTATATAAGCCACCCCCCTCCACAGGTAGAGGGGTTCGGCCCCTTGTAACTCATATACTCATAATCCACTCGACCGCCTCCGGGCTCCGAGACGTAGGGCTATTACTTCTTCCGAGAAGGGCCTGAACTCGTACATCCCTTGTGTTTACAACCTCTCCATAGCTAGGAACTTGCCTCTCCATACCTACCCCCCACTCTACTGTCAGGCTTAGAACCACGACACGGACCACAGTAGAGGCGAGGGTTACAACATGGATATGCTCGAGGGTGGCTGGCGAGCAAACGAAGACGGCGAGGCGCGGG
>NW_025256156.1:0-1860 GCF_018294505.1 Triticum aestivum
ACATAAAGATTGATATATTAGACGGCTATATTCGGACACCGGAAGTGTTCCGGGCGTTTTCGGAGAAAACCGGAGTGCCGGAGGGTTACCGGAACCCCCCGGGAGAAGTAATGGGCCTTATGGGCCTTAGTGGAGAAGAGAGAGGGGCGGCCAGCATGGGCCGCGCGCCCCCTCCCCCTCTTGTCCGAATTGGACTAGGAGGGGGGCGGCGCCCCCCCTCTTTCCTTCTCCCTCTCCCCCTTCCTTTCCCCCTCCTAGTAGGAGTAGGAAAGGGGGAGTCCTACTCCTACTAGGAGGAGGACTCCTCCTCCTGGCGCGCCCTCTAGGGCCGGCCGGCCTCCCCCCTTGCTCCTTTATATATGGGGGCAGGGGGCACCCTAGGACACACAAGTTGATCTACGGATTGTTCCTTAGCCGTGTGCGGTGCCCCCCTCCACCATATTCCACCTCGGTCATATCGTCGCGGAGCTTAGGCGAAGCCCTGCGCCGGTAGAACATCATCATCGTCACCACGCCGTCGTGCTGACGGAACTCATCCCCAAAGCTTTGCTGGATCGGAGCCCTGGGATCGTCATCGAGCTGAACGTGTCCTGAACTCGGAGGTACCGTACGTTCGGTGCTTGGATCAGTCGGATCGTGAAGACGTACGACTACATCAACCGCGTTGTTATAACGCTTCGGCTTATGGTCTACGAGGGTACGTGGACATCACTCTCCCCTCTCCTTGTTATGCCATCATCATGATCTTGCGTGTGCGTAGGAAATTTTTTGAAATTACTACGTTCCCCAACAATCCCGTGCCCACCTCCTCACCATCCGGCATATCACATGTGGGTGGCACAGGATCAGGCCATTCTCTCTGCCATCCAGTCTTCGCTCACGCCGAGTGTTTCGTCGATGGTCATCTTCGCCGCTACGTCCAGGGAGGCATGGGCGGCCCTCCACACCAGTTTTGCCTCTCAGTCTCAGGCGCGTGCGCACTCTATATGCACCGATCTGGGTGAGACCAAACTTGGCGATCTCAGCATCACGGAGTACTTCAACAAGATGACGAGCCTCGCTGACACCCTGGCCTCTGTTGGTCAGTCGCTTCTGGACACGAACTTCACCACTTTTGTGCTTAACGAGCTCGATGATGATTATGATAATATCATTGAGAACGTCCATGGTCGAGATGATACACTCCCGCGTCGTGAGCTCTATGCGCGCCTCCTTGGGCGTGAGCAGTGCATCAAGGCGCGCCGTGTTTCCCCCAGCTTCGTCTCCGCCAATGCCGCCACACGCGGCAAACCTCAGAAGCCGGCTCCATCAGGTGGCAAACCACCGGCTTCCTCGGCGCAGGCCTCACGGGGCAACGCGCCGACCATCACGGGAGGGAGTCGCCCAGTTGCTTGCTGTTCCAGTTGCGGCGCTCCTCAGGCTTGTCAGCTTTGTGGCATAGATCGTCACCTCGCCTCTCGCTGCCACAGACGCTACAAGCAAGACTTCCTTGGCCTTGGCAACAATGGCAAAGGGAATGATAAGCAGGCTGCAGCTGTTGTGACAGGGCACGAGCACGGGCGCACCCAGTCATACTCCCTTGATCCGGCGTGGTATATGGATACAAGAGCGACGAATCACCTCACCAGCGAGATGGGCAAGCTCTCCACTCAGGAACCGTATCGTGGACATGATCAGGTGCACGCCGCCAACGGAGCAGGTATGCGCATCTCCTATGTTGGTCAGGCATCACTTCTTGCACACAATTTTCGCAAACTGCATCTTTCTAGTGTCCTTCGAGTTCCCTCTGCTACGCGTAGTTTCTTGTCTATTCCTCAACTTACTCGTGATAATAATGTCCTTGCTGAGTTTCACCCTTTT
>NW_025256157.1:0-1860 GCF_018294505.1 Triticum aestivum
TAAACCACGTCGTATTATTTGCAACACTTGAACATTTTTGTTTTGATGTTTGAGAACTTTAATTTTTTAACTTTAATTCAGATTTGAATTTGAATTCTGTTTGAATGAAGGTGAGGTTTAACAACAGTAATCGTGATGACATTGACCTCATTAGTAGTGGATCACTGTAGCTTAATTATCAGGCGTTACATGATGGGACTACTAGGAGATCAAGTGTTGGAGACCATGAGGAATACATGTATGGTGAGCTTGAGTTGGGCAGTGCCTGCCTGTAGTGGCCGTTGTTTGGCATGGGTGGGGCATGCACATGATTGTCCGACAGGAGGGGAGGGGGTTGGAGAGTGAGATTGAGAAATTATTGCGGGAGACATTTTTGAAAAGGGACGCTTTATTACTTTAAGCATTATAGCCGGCCTCTGCATAATTAAGATGCACAAAGCCAACAAAGTGCTCGCACCAAGCCAAAAAAATAAGAAGACGAAATAAAAAGAAACTATGTTCTGTATAACAGATAAACCGTAGGTGGCCCAATCCTAAGATCACATTGTCACCCATGTTGGGTAAAAGTATCCCTCGCCGTGGACTCTAATCATGCACACACATCAGTAAACATGCCACAATTCTTCGCTCGTTGTAGAGAGGACCATAAAGAAAACATTCTGGTATATCTATAGATAACCTGCATAAGAAAAATACTTTTACCGTTTAAAATCTTATCATTTCTATATAGAAAATGAAGTTGACATTTGTGCCATGTTAGATCGTGCTCAATTTTAACCAAGCAAGTGACCAGCGTTTCTAACGAATATTAGCACAATACTATAGATTTTGTGCCAAAATCAATTTTGTGTGGTACTAGTTGTTTTAAACCCTAACGCCAGTTATGATGATTTTGTGATATTTACTCCACCTTCGTCCCTCCTAAGTAGACATGCAGGAGATTAATATTCGGTGGAGTATTGATGGCTGGAGTTCGTGGCGTGCATACATGTGAGTGACCCCGATGGTCGTTCCGACGGTGTGCGTACATGTGTAGGCCATCAATGCTTGAGCCAAGATTGGACCGACACTATTCAAAAACAAAGAATTTAAAAAAGTTGGGTGCACGTACCCTTGGTACGCAGATCTAGTTCCACATTTTGTTGCCTTAGTCGCTAAGGCTATGGGCATTCCAGGAAGAAAAGACAAATCTCTGCGCTCGATGAAGAGGGATTAATTGGTTAATTACCTGCTTCCCTCGTGAGGTGCATACCGCGAGGGAGCAGTACTTTCATTCATTCACGCGTCAGGTCGCGTTAGGCCCATCCCAATGCTTGATGGCGTTGGTGTTAAAAATGCTGCTCCCTTCATCCGTATATATATGGTTTAGTATATTTTTTGAGGTTCCGTTCGATCATGGATTGGAGCAGTAATACATGCGTGTTACACAAAGGAGTTTCTAATGATATAATTTATATCATACATTTCATGCATTGTCAATCTTGTCATTGGTCAATCGCAACTCGAAAATCATATTAGGGCCTATATATGGATGGAGGGAGTACATACATAAAATGTTGATGTGGCAAAGTAATAAAACAGAGAGAGAGAGCATTTTGGTGACACACGGAAAAAAGATGCCTGACATATGGAGCTATACAAAATGGTACTATCAACTAATACATGAAGAAGTTTAATTGCCAACTGCTTAAATTAAGCAAGCTTAGTTGCTAAGCTTTTTAATAACACCTCATCTAAGGTTGTTCACAATAAGAGTATCATACTGGTGCTCTCTTTTTTCTAAATTTATTTTAGGTCTTTGGACAACGTGCGATCAATGGGAGGAGATGTTCCTGTCGACTACGATGGCATTGGTGGCGA
>NW_025256158.1:0-1860 GCF_018294505.1 Triticum aestivum
AGGATAATAATAAAAGTATCTCCATGAGAATAAGAGAAATTGGCCCTTTTTTAGCTGAGAGAATACAAACATATCCAAGGTTCTACATTTGGTTGTATATCAGTCATACCTATGATTCTCTTGCAAGTTACGTAGTTGCTGCTCCAGGCGAGCACTTTCCGCTTGCCAAAACTGTTAATGTACATTCACAAAAAAAAGTTAATGCACACTGTAGAATATGAAATATGAATTGTTTAGAAATACTAGGCTATCTCTGACAGTTCATCGCTAATGGAGAATAATGATAATGGACCTCATCATAATAGAATGTTATTTTTGTGAAACTGACCATGTCACATAGGTATTGATGTATTTTTTAAATAGATTTGAACATCACCCAAGAGTTTTTATAAGGTCCGTATATATGTGATAGCTAGATACAAAGACGTGATTAAGGAACCCATCTGTAGTGCCAAGAGGCTCATATGCCTGATAACCTAGTAGTACACCCCAACACATATAAATTCAATCCACACAATTAGCGGTAAGTCCCTGGTAACATGCTACCCCCTACTCATCACGCTCACCCACATAACCTCTTCTTCCCAAACCCCCCTCTAGGCTACAGAGTTCGAACTTGAATTTGCCAATTAGATGATTGTTGGTGTTTTGGTGGTTATTGCCCAATGATACTAGGGTGCAAAAGAGCCTACAATCAATAGGTGACTTCGCCATGGGTAAAGGGGAAAACATCATGTTATGCCCGTACGTAGCGTGATGCTGAATACGTACATTTACAACCTTGAAAGTATGAAATATCTGAAGAAGAACAGAATCCATGGTTTGGAAGATATGAAGCAGATGAAAAGTCACTGAGAACTACGGTTGAAGTCATACCTTAGCTTCGGCACTTGCACTCAGGAGTTTTTGACCATCTTTAACTGCCTGGTATCTTTCAATTAAGGGTTTCATCCTAGTAAAGCAGGGAGACCATGCTATAATCTCAAAGAGTTTTTTAATAGTACACAAAAGAGATAATAACATCATGCTTAATAGTACACAGTTGCCATGTTTGTTTACCTAGTTGTCACGTTCGTGTAACTGCAGTTGCCATCCACAACGTAGGAGTGCCGTGTGGGCGAAAATCAGTTCGCCCACACGAGCATGGACTAGGGTGATGGATGTGTGGGCAGAAACTAGTTCACCCACACAACACAGCTGGCAACAGCGTGATGAGGGGCGTGTTGGCAAACTCTCCAACGCCCACACACCAGCCCCGTCGTACGTGGCACACCAAATTCACGTTTTCATGTCAAGATTCATTCAAAAGACAATCAACGACCATCCAGGCGTGTGGGCGAGTTGAAGGACGCCCATACGTATGGACGTTAGTGTTTCCGTTAAAATATTGTACGGACGGCTATGGCATGTAGAGAACTGCAAAAGAAGCTTGATAAGGTATATGCAGGATCTAGCAGGGGTGAAACAAGAAAGTATCCACTTCTGTAGGGTAATACTATATCTTTGACTCTGATGTAATGTTTCCTAATTTCAAAAAAGAATGTATATATTCCCTGCTTAGGTACATACGTGAATGCGGCACATGTTCACAGAGACAACTTGCAATTCTCTAAAAAAATATCTTTTGCGTTGGATTCTCTCACATTATCTTAGCTTCATCCATTACCAAAGAAACGGGCATAGTAGCCACTACTAGAATCTGGTTATTTGCCGAGTACCAAATGTACTCGGCGAAGTCCCATATGCACTCGGCAACTCATTTGCTGAGTGTTACAGTCTGCAAAAGGGATACGGTATACACACTTCAGGCAAAATGGACTTTGCCAAAAAAAATGTTAATCACTTGGCAATCCATTTGTC
>NW_025256159.1:0-1860 GCF_018294505.1 Triticum aestivum
CGCTGACGATGAGGAAGAGCCTCCACCTCCGTCAGACAACGAAGATGATATGTGTGATAGTGATGATGAGACCGGTCCACAAATAGATTACAATAGTGATGATTCATATGGGTTCTAGAAAATGTAAGTTCTTTTAATGATCATTACAATAGTATGCTTAATGTGCTCTTCTGGTATTAATGTTTTTCCTGTATGCTTGTTTAATTGATATCCTTACTAATTGTTTATTCTCTTCTCAATGCAGGTTTGCTAATCATGGGCAAGTCCAGCGGCGCCAGTTTCCTCAGTAAATTCAAAGGACTTACTCGGAGTGGACAAGCCCACAAGGTTCCCTCCCGACTACGCGAGGATGACACCTCACAGGGAGGTGGAGGGGTCGGGGGAGGAGACCCTAGAGGAGGAGGCGGTGGGGGGAGAGCCCCTAGAGGAGGAGGAGGTGGGGGGAGAGGCAGCCGGGGCAAAAAACTCCGGGCCGTGTCCGAAATAGGAGGGTCTTCTTCGATGCCCTCCTATACAGAGGCACCTTCTGAGTCTGAGGAGGAGGAGTATGTTCCTGATGGCGAGGAGGAGGAGGGTGAGGAGGAGGAGGGCGAGGAGGAGGGGGGCGAGGAGGAGGGTGAGGAGGAGGGCGAGGAGGGTGGAGGGGATGTTGATCCCGAGTTGTGGGGTGACTTGCCACCGGGTGCTCCGCAGGGGTGGCTGCGTGGTAATGTCGGACTACCTACACCACCTTCTATCGAGGAGCACAAGTGGCTCATTGAACCTGTGGGGACAGAGTAAGTGCCTCTCGATCATATTTTCAACACATGACAACATTTTCTTATTGTACACATGGCAATCATTTGATTCTTTTGCAGAAACTGGATCCTTCGTGGAAAGGGCCGTAAACCGAACGGTCTTATCACTGTCCTATTGAAGGAGTTTTGGCCAGGCCTATTCTGCCCGCGGCCAGACAGGGACCCGCAGCTGCGGGTTTTGGCCACGAGCTAGGCCCACTACGACGCTTGCAGCAACGCGGAGTACGGGACGGCCGCTAAGGCCGTGATCACCAAATTTTGGGTAAGTTCTCTTCTGAATCACTTGTCTTCAGTTTCGTTCATAGTTTATCATTGAATCACTCAACTCATTCCTTGTTTGCTTCTGGTTTATGCATGATTGCAGCAACTCTATAGAGTTCTTGACGAGCACAAGGCCAGAGCCGACGTGGTCTTGCTTGCGGCTGCGAAGAAGAAAGCTCATCAGTTGCAGTACGAGGTGCGCTGGGTTGCTGTCTCGCAGTACTACCACATCTACCTGCAACAAAAGATGACCAAAACTCAAGCGCAGAGGCAACGACTTACCTTGAACAGGGAGCAGTTCATGATGGTAACTATTACTAACTTATGATTGTTTCAAGCAGTCAACTATATGTTTCGTGCTCACATGTCATGATTCCAAAATTTGCATAGGTTGTTCATCGTTGGTGCTATGGAAGGCATGACGGATGGGCGAGTTTAGTGGATAGGTGGCTCGGCGACGATGCAGAGTTTGCTGCCAAGAGCATCAAGGCCCGGGCTAACCGTGGAAAAGACGGGACACACGGCCAAGGAAACAGGAACCACTGGGGCTTCAAGGCCATGAAGGTATATCTATATGCATGATGCATTTTTGTTCTTCTTTACCGTCATGTTCTTATGTATGGCTAACTTCTGTTTGACGTTGCAGGAGGACAAGTTGAAGAGGCCGCTCTCAGACATTGAGTCAGCAAGTATGCTCATAAATTGTTTAGTATCCAACAAAACGCTTTCATTAAGGGGAGGCAGAGAGGAGTATCACCTGTCTTTATTCCTTCTGTTTGGAAAATAATAGTTCCTCCAAGGA
>NW_025256160.1:0-1860 GCF_018294505.1 Triticum aestivum
GAGCTCCGGCGTGAACAGTGTCTCCGGCGCCGCCTCGGGAAGCGTGCCGATCCAGATCTGGATCTGGGCTAGGTTGACCCCCTCTCCCCCGAAACCCTAACTCCCAGTTTTTTTATGCTATCTTTGACTGCTCGTATCTCTGCAACCGTAACACCGTTTTGGGCATATGATATATCAAAATCTTCGCCTCGACATGTGCATCATTTCATTCCATTGCATCATTTGCATTTGAGGTCATCTTGATACCCAAAATGCTGTTAGAAGGAGGCTTCGTGAGATAGATTGCAGATCCGTTAGTTCATAATGCACTTTTGTCATTTTTGCTATATTTAATTCGTGCATGATATGCCTGTGCCCCTTTGGGATGAATTGTGAAGCATTTTGTCTTCTTTCCAGAGGTGTCACCCATGCATTTTTAGGATGTGTGTGTTGTCTTGTGCAAGCTTGCGAAGAGAGGTACCTGAGAACGCAGATTTCAGGGACTTAGTGATTTTCACTAAGTCTGGGATATTTTAGTTCATGATGCCATATGTCCAGCTTGTTTCCTAGTGATCCGTGCCTCTTTTGAGGATGATCAGTAAGGGAGTTTTGATATTCATGTTATGCTCTATCCATCCATGTCTTTGTTGGCATTTGTGGAGTGCTCTAGGTTGACTCAATCGAGCTCAACTTTTGCTTCGTTGTTAATCTGGGCAGATCGTCAACTTGTTTGCGATTTCGCCGATGCTACCGTTAGTGTTCCATGCATGCTATGCCTTCGTTCTTGCCATGTGTAGCTAGAACTTTGTGCCTTCTTGCTGGTTATATGCTTTCCTTGCCATGACTTGCACCGTAGTGAGAGCATCGAGCTCGTTTACATGCCTTCGTGAGTTAAATTTCAGCATGTCTCAGTTTTCACTAAGTCTGAAAACTGATTGTGTTCGAGCGATGTTCGTGAGCTCGGTAGAGTATTTTGTGAACCCTTTTGGCCCCAGGTCACTTTGGGTGTTTTATTAAGCTTGATGAGTAGCTCCATGCCATGTTATTACTTGTCATGTTCAGGTTTTCTATCATGTTGTTTTGCTGCTCCGAAGAGAGCTTCGTGATCTGAAATTTCAGACTAGTGTTAATTTCACTAAGTCTGAAATCTGTTTTGCATTTGCGTTTTAGCCATGCTTGTTTGAACCTCTTAATGGATGAATTTGCCTATGGCTCAGTGCTAGTGTTTTGTCAACCATCTTGTGTACTTCACTGACATGTATTTTGTTTTCATGTTTGGTGGCTGTAGCATGCTCATTTCGTTGCATTTAGATGCCTACTTGCTGTAAATCGCATACCGGTGTCATATCTTAAAACGCTTGCCATTTCCAAACCGTAACTCCGATTCCAATGATCTTTATATCGTTTTCAATCGATTTCATCCCCTCTATCCAGTGGCACACTTGGTTTTCCAAGTTGAGGCCAGGTTCATGCATTTCCTGTCATATCTTGCATTTTGCATCCCGCATCGCATCCCGCATAGCATATCGTCATTTCATCATATTGCTTGGTCTTGCCCGTGGTTGATTGTATCCTTGTTGCTTGTTTGTCTTGTTGGGTAGAGCCGGGAGACGAGTTCGCTACCGAGGAGCCCGTTGAGTTTGCTTGTGAGGATCCAGTCAACTCTGACAACTGTGCAGGCAAGATGATCATACCCTCGATATCACTACTATCTTTGCTATGCTAGTTTGCTCGCTCTTTTGCTTTGCCACTGCTACGATGCCTACCTTTTGCTTGTCAGCCTCCCAATTGCCATGTTGAACCTCTAACCCACCATTGTCCTAGCAAACCGTTGATTGGCTATGTTACCGCTTTGCTCAGCCCTTCTTATAGCGTTGTTAG
>NW_025256161.1:0-1860 GCF_018294505.1 Triticum aestivum
GATCAGAGCCATCTCCCTTTCTTCCTCCAAAAGGTCGACTGCGTCCTGCCGCGCTTGTTCAGCTTCTGCTTCGTTATAGATTTCGACTCGAGGAGCATTATGCAGAAGATCACTCGGCAATACTGCTTCAGCTCCATAGACCAAGAAGAATGGAGTTCTTCCGGTCGACCGATTGGGCGTGGTCCGCAGTCCCCAGAGTACAGATGGAAGTTCGTCGACCCGAGCTCCAGCCGCGTGTTTGAGATCACGCATCAGTCGCGGCTTCAGTCCCTTGAGAATCAGTCCATTAGCTCGCTCTGCTTGTCCATTCGACTGCGGATGGGCGACTGATGCGTAGTCGACCCGTGTACCCTGGGAGTTGCAGAAGGTTCTGAATTCCTCTGAGTCAAAGTTCGACCCATTATCCGTAATGATGCTGTGCGGGACTCCATATCTGAATATTAGTTCCCTGATGAAGCTAACAGCAGTACCGGTGTCGAGGCTCTTGATTGGCTTAGCCTCGATCCACTTGGTGAACTTGTCGACTGCCACCAGTACATGTGTGAAGCCGCTTCGTCCTGTTCTCAAAGGGCCGACCATGTCCAGCCCCCAAACTGCAAAAGGCCAGACGAGTGGGATGGTCTTCAAAGCTGACGCAGGCTTGTGCGACATATTCGAGTAGAACTGACATCCCTCGCACTTATCCACTATCTCCTTTGCCATCTCATTCGCCTTGGGCCAGTAAAATCCGGCTCGGTATGCCTTGGCCACGATGGTCCGAGAGGACGCATGGTGACCGCAGGTCCCTGAGTGAATATCATTGAGGATGAGTCGACCTTCTTTCTGGCGTTATGCACTTCTGGCCGACTCCAGTCGCACTTTCTCTGTATAATTGTCCTTTGATTACGGTAAAGGCCTTAGATCGACGGACGATCTGTCGAGCCTCTTCCTCATCCTCCGGAAGCTCTTTCCTCAAGATATATGCGACATACGGAATCGTCCAGTCGGGAATGACCACCAAAACCTCCATGATCAGGTCGACCACTGCTGGGACTTCCACTTCAGTCGGATCTGTGGCGCTCTTAGGCTGCGGAGTTTCTTCGGTGTAAGGGTCTTCTTTGACTGACGGAGTATGTATATGCTCCAAGAACACACCACTCGGAATGGCTTCTCTCTTGGAACCTATCTTTGCTAGATCATCAGCTGCTTGATTCTTCAGTCGGGGTATATGATGGAGCTCCAACCCCTCGATCTTTTTCTCCAGCTTCCTCACTGCACTGCAGTATCCAGTCATGGCTGGGCTTCTCACGTCCCACTCTTTCATCACCTGATTGACCACTAAATCCGAGTCGCCATAGACCATTAGGCGACGGACGCCGAGTGAAATGGCCATGCGCAACCCATATAAGAGGGCCTCATATTCTGCCTCATTGTTGGAGGAATCAAAGTGAATCTGGAGCACATATCTGAGCTTATCTCCTCTGGGAGAAACCAGGACAACCCCATCACCGGAACCATTCAACATCTTAGAACCATCGAAAAACATGGTCCAATGCTCCGAGTGAACTTCAGTCGGCTGCTGCTGTTCGATCCACTCGGCGAGGAAATCTGCTATTGCCTGGGACTTAATGGCTTTCTTTGCCTCAAACTTGATATCAAGGGGAAGAAGTTCAATCGCCCATTTGGCCACTCGACCAGTTGCATCTCTGTTGTGCAAAATCTCTGATAGTGGAGCGTCGCTGACGACTGTGATGGAATGGTCAGAGAAATAATGAGCAACCTTCTTTGTGGTCATGTATATTCCATACACAAGCTTCTGATAATGAGGATATCTCTGCTTGGATGGAGTCAAGACTTCAGACAAATAATACACTGGGCGCT
>NW_025256162.1:0-1860 GCF_018294505.1 Triticum aestivum
ACCATTGATCTCTGGCTGGATGGGTGCCTAGCTGGTAGTACGATGAATTTGTGCTCGCATGTACTCTTTGTAGGGGAGGGCAGCTGCTTACTTGCTTTACGGTGCATGAGTCGAAAAATCAACTAGTATTTATAAAGCAACCGAGTGAACGCAAGTCATCGTTATCTCCAAATGAATGATTAATTAAGAGCAAGTACAATAGGGTGACATAAGTGGGCTATAAAAGATGGCACATCAGTTATTTGCCTAGTTGAAGAAGAGAGAAGATAAACGGATTGTAGAATTATTGTACAATCTGGTGGGCTATTAGGCTCCAACATACTTTGTGAGAGAAAAAGATGGGCCACATATGAAGAACATATAACATACTAGTATGACTAATTATTGTACAAGCTAGTGGGCTATTAGGCTAGCTATATGTGAGGTGGCAACTTTATATAGCGGACTGTTGATTATACTATTAATCATGTTCTAACAGCATGGTACTAATAACTTAATTTAACCAAACAATTCATTCCTCCAGCTAATCTGGTGGGGAACGACTACAATAGAAGATGATGTTCAGGTGCAAAAATAGAAAAATGCAATCTGAGCCGTGAGATTACAGATCACTGTACAGATTCTGAAGGAGGGGCCTGTTCCGGTTTATTGTGCATTTTATGAAACATCCCCTAGTTCCAGTTAGATATAAACATGGCATTTGCCGTAACAACCTCAAGTTTTTCATGCGTTTCCAAATCTTCACAGCGTTGCATGTCTTTGAGTACATGACAAAGTGGACCATCTGAAGCAGAATAGAACACAAAAGTTGATTTACATTAGCCCGTACTCATTAAACAACCAAGCATTAGAAATTTAACACAATTATTAAAATGAAAAGTCAATAAGATGACCATAGATCTGGATAAATAGGGAATAGCCCAGCAATTAAACAAGAAAAATAATGTTTTCTTTGGAAAAAAATTGCATATTAAATTGAAGCCAACAATAACTTTATCTGGCAATACACACCCACATCTGAATATACTGGTGAAAATGGATTTCAGCAAGGTATTCCATTTCCTAGGTCCACTCTGATCCACATGCATGCATATCAAATGTTACATAACATGAGAGCGTCATTTTAGTACATGACCGGGAAGCATTGCAACTAAAATTGCATCAGTTTTACTATCTTCATGGTACATAGAGAACACGCCAGTTGACCTTTGCCTCTAGCTCAAGTTGTTCTTGCTCATCTTGTTTCATCTGAAGGGAGAGATCACACCAAACAAGTATGATTCAGCAGCACGAGTCTGAACGGCTGTATGCATAGGCTTACTAAATAAATTAAAATTTTATTGCAGACAAATTAGTTTCGCTCACGTGGTTGGTAAGCAAGGGAGCCTTTGCTAAATGCTTCTTCTCTCCCTTTGTACTCCTGATTCTTCCGGTTGTCTCATTGATCTGCAAGCACATATCTGTGGTTTACATCACAAGGCAAGAAATTGGAAATGATTATGCTCTTTGGTGGCTAAAAAGTTGTAAGTGATAAAATACAATATGTTGTAAAAGCATATCTTTTGTACTTAACCGGAATATCATATTTAGGTGACTAGCATGAAAGTTAAGTAAAATTGCCAGAATTGAAGAACTGAACCATTGACCACGGTACTGCACCTTTGCATGTGAAATACCAATATTGGTTGTGTACACATCCAAAAGAATTTCTTGCAGTAGTGGCATAGTGCTTACTTTGTATTTATACCAGAAATTTCTAGACTTGGTGTTCAACAATTAAGAATGGAGGTGAAGTTCGTTTGCTTCAATAAACTCGTAGATGATGAAAAGAAACAACTCGCCAGGAATGATAGAAGACCT